>NC_141089.1:31570318-31811736 GCF_041138505.1 Cibotium barometz
GGGCAATGCTCATTGAAAAGGGCATGCCAAACTATTATTAGGCAGAAGCGTGTGCCACAGCGGTGTATGTACTTAATAAGACACCCACAACATCCATACATGAAAGTATGCCAGAGATGTGTCTTACAGGCTTTAGGCCAGACACATTGGACACCTCAAAGTGTTTGGTAGCATAGCTTATGTGCATGTGCCAGATGAGAGAAGGAATAAGTTGGATCCTAAGGCAAAAAAGTGCATTTTTGTTGGGTATGCACAGGATCACAAGGCATATGTTGTATGCACATTATGTGTGCATATACTAGAAGGCTAACCCACATTAGGCTTGTGAGCATGGGAGCATGGGAACAAGCTCTAGTGGAGCATGGGTAAGGACTTTCCATTTCCCATGTGTGACCCTTGGATGCCTGACCTAGCCTTAACCCTTAAGGTTAGTCCTAACCCATGCTCCACTAGAGCTTGTTCCTATGCTCCCATGCTCACAAGCCTATGGCTTAGCCTCCTAGTATATGCACACATAATGTGCATATAATAGCATATAAATGTTACAATCCACAAACTAGGCAAGTGTAAGTTATGTGACGAGATGTGGTGTTTGATGAACTTGCTAGTTGGTGTACAAGGCAAAGGATGAGGGTGTCATTGATTCTGTTGATGCTGATGTGCATGTGAACTTGCCCACAAGCAAGTTCTATTTCTATGTCTGGGCCAGTAGAGTCTAAGAGTAGCACTATACATCCATGGTCAGGACGCTTGAGACATGAGAGTGTGAGCACTGGGAGTAGTGATGTGGATAAAGGGAAAAAGAAGGTTGAAGGAATTGACATTATAGGTTATGAGTCGTCAAGTTCAAAAAGTTTGGATGAGGAACTTGGCATACCAGTTTTATGCACACCAGGTGCAAAGCAGGATAGATATGTACCTCCACATTCTAGAGTGACAGGTGTTCAGAGTGAACCACATGCATTGTGGAGGTCCCAAAGGGTCAGGTATCCAATTGACAGGTTGACATATCGTGACTTTGCTCTGCATTACGCATATATGACCTCTTTGGTGAAGCATGTGGAACATACATGCTATACAGAAGCTATTGGGAAGCATGTATGGGAGAAGGCAATGGATGTTGAGATGGATGCATTGGTCCATAATGAAACTTGGGATTGGTTGCCTTACCACAAGGCAAAAATGTCATTGGCTGCAAATTGGTTTATAAGGTGAAGTGCAAATCAGATGGTTCCATTGAGCACCACGGTTGGTAGCTAACGGTTATGCACAAACCCAAGGCTTGGACTATGATGAAACATTTAGTCCAATTGCAAAGATGGGAACAGTGAGAGCAGTCATTGCTATGGCTGCAACAGCAAATGGTTGGGAAATGCATCAAATGGATATGAAAAATGCATTTCTAAATGGTGATTTACAAGAGGAAGTTTATATGGCACAGCCAAAAGGATATGTACACCCGAGGTACCCCACTCATGTATATAGATTAAAGAAAGCATTATATGGTTTGAAGCAAGCACCTCGTGCTTGGAGTGATAAGATAATCCGATATCTTATCTCCCTTGGATTTCAGGTTTCTTCAGCAAATTCTTCACTCTATGTGAAGAAAACAGATCATGGGATTGTCTTGCTTGTCATCTATGTAGATGACTTAATTGTCATAGGAGATCATGCTACAGATGTTATGCATGTTAAGAAGGCATTGAGTGGGCAGTTTGATATGAAAGACTTGGGTGAATTGAGATATTTTCTTGGGATTGAAGTGATCAGAGACCATGCAAGGACATGGTTAGTGCAATGCCAATATGTATTGGATATGTTGGCAAAATATGAGATGATAGGGTGTAAGCCAATGAGTACACCTTTGGAGAAGAATGTGAAGCTACGGGTTGATTTTGGTGAAGAGTTGGATGATCCATCTATGTATAGAAAGATGGTTGGCAGTCTTATTTACATGACTATCACACGACCGGATCTCAGTTATGCTGTGGGGCTAGTAAGCCAATTTATGCAAAGCTCCAGAAAACCTCATTTGGATGCAGTGAGACGTATTATGCGCTATGAAAAGACCACTGCACATTATGGTGTTCTTTATGAGCATGGTGAAGGATTGGATGTACATGACACAGACGCAGATTGGGCAAGTAGCTTGTATGACAAGAGGTCTACTAGTGGGTTATGCCTTTACATTTGGAAGTGCAGTGGGGTGAGTTGGAGCAGTAAGATGCAACCTACTATTACTTTACCTAGTACACAGAGGCTGAATACAGGGGTGCAGCCATTGCTACATGTGAAGGAGTATGGCTGATTTGGGTGAGCCTATTGTTGGCAAGGTTGTCATTCATTGTGACAACATGAGCAGCATACAGTTGGCCAATAATCCAGTTTTTCATGCGCGGACCAAACATATAGAGGTCCACTATCATTTTGTCAGAGAGAAAGTGTTGGATGGTATAGTGGATTTGCAGTACATGAAGACTAAAGAGCAGGTGGCCGACATCTTTACAAAGTCACTTAGAAGAAGAGAGAAGTTTGAGTACTTCTGTACTATGTTGGTGTTGAAATATACAAGTGAAAAGGGTGGGTCTCATAATCTCTCACCTCAATCGGCGATCCTTATTTCTCCCAATGGTATGAGGGATACCTTGGGCCATTCCCGGGCTTTGCTAATGACGCCGCCCGGCTACACGAGCACCGAACGGAGTTAGCATTGAAGCCAAAAAAAATCTTGAATTCTAATTTATTAACTATAGCATTCACAATTCATGAAGATAACAATTTCAACGCAATTTATCAAATACAGCATCACATAATTCGTAATTTCATATAATTTTTATGTTGTCATTTTAAAAGGAAAAGATACCATTCATTAACACTAATTTAAGGAAATTCTCTTCTTTTAAAAATTAACCAAGCTAACCTGGCCACCATTTCCTTGAGGAGCTTGAAAAGGGAGGGCTAGAGCCGCATTGGGAGCATCTTCCCTCATCTCGTTATTGTGCGCTCCTCTTGAGGCAATATTTTGACATCTTCGAGAAGAGGCCATCTTACGCGTCGCCTTGTAGAGCTCGCTGCTGCGATCGAAACGCTTCAGCCGGATCTGAATTCTGAGCTCGTTTGCTCACCGTATGAGCAAAAGAATATGGCGCACGAACCCTTTCTTGAGGTGAAAACCCTTATTAAAGTCTACGCAAATGGGGGGGGGGTTTGTGAGATGTCTTTAAGGGCAAAAACATGGAGAGGGCTGGGAGGGACTGCTGGAAGTCTCTTCACACGGGGGGGAGAAGAGTTAAGGACACTGCCTCTAAGGAAGAGGGGGATGGAGGAATTTGAGCTTATCTGAAAAGAGCCAAAAGAGGGGGTGTGAGAGGGGTGGCTGCAAGGGGCGGATGTACTGCAGCAAGTACGCCACATAGGGACGGACGACGGTACGGACGGCGGTACAACAGGGCATACGCTACACAGAAATGCGTGCCGTCTGTGGAGCACCCCGGGGGTTTATATAGCTGAGGGGTGAGGGTATGGGCGCTGCGCAAAGCAAGGACGAAAGGACGGTGTGCCGTCAAAGGCTATGGATCAGTGGCCTGCACGCTTCTAGGGGAAAGGTACGGTGTCAGTTGTCAGGGAAAGGAGTGGTACGCATGTACCTTATTTGGTCTGGGGCAGAATGGGTGTCCACGTAGGGGTACGTGGGGACCATACAGTGGGCGGTCGTCCTTTGGTTCTTGGGCGGCCATCGTACGGGCACCCTAGTAAGTGTGTACGGACCAAATTTTGGGATGGGGTACCCAAATTTGGGACGCCCGTCTCGATTTGCGTGTCGGACCGCCCTGGGGGGTAAAATTTTTTTCTGTCCGGGAGATTCTCCTGGTTGTAGGGGTTCAGACCGTTCGTCAATCGGATGCCCGGTCGTGCATTTATTAAGGTTTAAAGGTCGTCGTTTTTTTAACTAAAATGACTGAAATTTGCGTATAGGCTTGATCCGGTGTCCGTTTTGGATGCTGTAAAATCCTATATAAGGGTAAAATCGCGCGCAAATTCCAAATTTGGGCTTAGAATTTGAAGATTCTAAGTAGAAATGACTCAAATAATAAAATCATTGATTTTTATACCATAAAAACTCATAATTACATGGACATTTCTTTATTAGTGAAGATGGGTATGTTACATCCTTCCTCCCTTAAAGAAATCGAGATGTCCTCATCTCGTCATGAATTGGGGATAATCCTTTAAGAGTGTAGCTTCATCTTCCCAAGTTGCATCCTCTTCAGGGTAATCTTTCCAATGTACTAGATGTTCTACAAAAGTTCTATTTCGGAGTTGCCTCTCCCTAGAATCTATGATGCTACTGGGCTGTAATTCAAGGACTCCTTGAGTAGGGATTACAACTTGTTCATCATCAAGAATATGATCGAGACTGGGGACATATGGTTTTAACAAACTTACATGAAATACATTATGGACTTTGATATGGGCTGGGAGTTAGAGTTTATAGGCACTTTTACCTAGACACTTGATAACTGTATAGGGACCACAATACCTAGGACTGAGCTTCTTATATTTCCCAAGTGATAGAGAACTTCGTTTGGGTCGCACTCGTAAAAGAACTCTGTCTCCTTCCTTGAAGATCCTTTCAAACCTCTTGTTGTCAGCATAATGCTTTTGTCGATCTTGGGTAGCTTTAATATCCTTTTGGATTGCCTTGGTTTGTTCCTCCATCTCTTCAAACATTTTCCTGGATGCCTCGACTCTTATGGTTGGATCAGAGAAATTTAGAGGAGACAAGCATTCTTGCCCATAGAGTGCTTTGAACAGTGACATTCCTATGCTTTGATGATAAGATGTATTGTAGGCAAATTCTACCAGAGGAAGGTATTGAATCCACCTTCTGGGTTCCCGTCCACAGTATGCTCTGAGAATGTCTTCAATTACTTGATTGACTCTCTCAGTTTGGCCATCGGTCTCTAGATGATAAGCTGTGCTAAAGCAAAGTTGAGTTCCCAGAGCTTGAAATAAAGACTGCCAAAATTTTGAAGTGAAGTCAGAATCCCGATCACTTACTATCCTTTTTGGGAGACCATGAATTTTGAGGACTTCCTTGATGAATATTCGAGCAACATCAAAAGCTTTGAAGGTCTTCTTTGCTGGTATAAGGTGAGCTACTTTGGTAAGTAAGTCCACTACTACTAGAATGGAGTCATATCCTCCTTGAACAGTGGGGAGACTTGTGACAAAATCCATACTAATGCACTCCCACTTCATTTGGGGAATATCTAAGGGTTGAAGTTTTCCAGGCATCTTGACCCTTTCAGCTTTGATCCTTTGGCATGAGAGACATTGCTTCAAGTACCGAAGCACATCATTTTTCAAGCTTGCCCAATGAAAGCTCCTTCTTATGGCATTTAATGTTTTCGCATAGCCTGGGTGTCCTGCAGCAGTAGGGCTATCATGAGCTTCATGGAGGATTAGTTTCTTTAAAGCAGGATCCTTAGGGATACATAGCCTGTGATTGAAGTAGAGGCTTCCTTCGTGAGTGGAGTACCCCTTGATTAGATTCTGCTCTTTCTCTGAATTTCCCCCTTCTTCTACTAATTTCATCATTCTCTGATAATCTGGATCATGAGATGAGACTTCTTCCACCTTGACCAGAATGGGATTATTTGGCATTGAAATAGCACTCAAGAAAGATTTGCGGCTAAGTGCATCTGCTACCACATTATCTTTCCCAGGGCAAAATTTGATGTCGAAGTCATATTCTTGTAGAATTTCAATCCATCTCCTTTGCCGCATGTTGAGGTTAGGCTGGGTGAAGATCCACTTTAGACTTTTGTGATCAGTTATTACAAGCTGGAATTTGCCCCCCAAGAGATAATGTCTCCATAATTTGAGGCAATGAAAAACTGCTAAGAGTTCCAAATCATGGGTGGCATAATTGGCTTCATATTGCTTCAGCTTGCGGGAAGTATAAGCAACTGGTCTTCCTTCTTGGCCTAAGACACCACCAAGTGCTAGACTACTAGCATCGGTAACCACTTCAAATTCTTTGGAGAAATCAGGAAGCTTTAACACTGGGGCAGAAGTAATAATGACCTTCAGCTGATCAAAGCTGTTTTGATGGATTGGCAGCCACACTATTTTGCAATCCTTCTTAAGAAGATTCGTCAAAGGTGCAGCTACCAAGGCATAATCTTTGATAAAAATCCTATACCAACCCGTGATTCCCAAAAACCCACAAACTTCACGAACTGATTTAGGGGGTGGCCATTCTAGAATATCCTTGACCTTGGCGGGGTCTACTGAGATGCCATCTTTGGAGACGATGAATCCAAGATACTCAATTTGATGAGTAAAGAAGGTACATTTGCTTTTCTTGGTATAGAGTTTGTGTCTGCGCAGCAATTGCAGAACTCTACGCACATGCTCCTCATGCTCTTCCATTGATTTGGAGTAGATTAAGATGTCATCAAAGAAAACAACCACAAATTCATCCAAGTAAGGACGGAATATATCTTGCATTAGGCGGTTGAAGGTTGCAGGAGCATTGGTTAACCCGAATGACATTACAGTAAACTCATAGTGGCCATAACGGGTATTGAAGGATATTTTGGGTATATCTGCTTCCTTGACTTTGATCTGATAGTAACCAAACCTCAAATCTATTTTTGAGAATACTTTGGCCCCATGAAGCCTGTTAAGAAGTTCGTCGATGCGAGGGATAGGATACTTATTCTTGACAGTGACTTGATTTAGCCCTCGATAATCTGTGCAGAGGCGGAGAGTCCCGTCCTTTTTTTGGAAAAGAACAGGTGCTCCCCAAGGAGAGCTACTGGGGCGTACAAATCCTTGTTCAATGAGTTGGGAAAGTTGCTCCTTAAGTTCAATGGCTTTAGGAAGGGACATTTTATAGGGAGTTTTTGAGACGGGTTGAGCTCCAGGGATCACCTCAATTTCATGGTCGGCTTCTCGAGGAGGCGGTAACCCTGTAAGCTCGTCAGGGAAGATGTCAGAGAATTCTTGGAGCTAAGAGGGTTCTATCTCCATACTAGGTTCAATGACTTTGTTGAGTTTGACTAAGAAAACTTGCTGACCCTTACGTGTTCCCTTGAGAAGATGTTTTGCCTTGACTACCCTAGATTTAGGTTTCCTTGTGATCCCCTGAACAGATATTACTTGGCCATGCTCATTTTCAAAAGTGATACTCCCCTGGTTACAATGAATGCTAGCTTTGTTTGCAATTAACCAATCCATCCCAAGGATTCCATCATAAATTCCTACTGGCAAGACTCTAAAGTGGCCATGAGTTTGCTCATTACCTAGCTCAAATTCAAGGTTCCCTATAGAGTGGCGAGATACTACTTCTTTCCCACTGGCTAACTCTACAATCATTCTTCTACCTGTTTTTTGACTGAAGTTTAATTTTTGCAAGCACCTAGGAGAAAGGAATGAATGGGTACTGCCACAATCAATCAAAAGCTGAAATGGCTTACCGTGATGAGTGGCGGGGATTTGGATTACACCAAATTGTTTATTCGGACCTTGGTGTTCTACTGCCGCATGGACGGTGTGGCGCGCTCTTCTTCAACCATTTCCAAGGTCAGTTCTTCACTTATAACACAGGCAGTCCTAGCAACTGGTCCTCCGCGGCCTCTACCACGGCCACTGCCTCTTGCACCTTGGTGGATAGGGGTTCCACGGCCTTGATTCTGCTACCTTGGGGAAATGATGTTGCCATCTTGGGACAGTTGGCTCTAAAGTGTCCCGGCTCATTGCACTCAAAACACAGAGGGCCTTCTGTGGAAGAAGCAGCATACGAGCGGGGGACAGAAGAGTTGCCTTGTTGCCCTCTGTTGTAGTAGGGGAAATTCTGTTGAGGTTTCTTGTAGGGTTGATCTTTAAGATTTGCATCAGGGTAAGATCTCTTTTGATTCTTCGGTTTGTTAGCCTTTATTTCTTTCACAAGGGGCTTTGCTCGTATGAGAGCATCCTGTAATGTGCTTGGCCTCATTGCTTCAAGGCGGGAATCTAAGGGTTCATTTAGCCCTTGGCAGAAACGAGCCACTTGCTGGGAAGTAGTCATAGCTGGGACATACTTCTGAAGGGTGATAAATTTGGAATAGTAGTCCTCAAGAGTTAAGCTACACTGCCTAAGACTAAAAAACTCATTCATCTTTATGGATTCATGGGATGGAGGAAGATATCTTTCCTTCACTGCCTGCTTGATGTCTTCCCATGTTTGAGAATGCTCGGTGACTTCCTTGTCACGGCACCACTATTTCCACCAGAGTTTAGCATCTCCAATGAGGCGAAATCGTGCGAGCATAGACTGATTTGCTACTCCAGTATCGGCAGCAGAGAAATAATCATCCATCACCTCAATCCAGACTTCAGCATCCTTCTCAACCTTTGAACCTTCTCCTTTAAAGGAGGGAGGTTGCATTTGCTTGAGCAGGAGCTTCTTCTCCTGGGTATCGGTGTAAAGCGCATTGGGAAGTGGAGGGTGGTTGTCCTGGCCATCATTGTAAAAACAATTTTAAGATTACAAGATTCATATTTGCACAACACTTATTTTTTTGGAGAGTAAAACATTGAAATTATTTTATTTCCAAATATTTACAAGGACAAGTTTTATTACAAAGATCTGAGACTAATATAATTAGTCTTATTTGACATCAAGGGAAATTCCTAGGCTTGACTACTATGACATAAGGGTAGAGCGGTCCACATAGGTGAAATATGGGGGTTCCGCTGTAGTTTCTAAGACTCTAAAAACTGATGGTAAGGGTGGTAAACTCTGGATTGGGGTAGATCCCAACATCGCTACTCTATCAGCAGGTAAGACCTGCATCACTTTGTCATACACCCAGCAATCTTGAGGTATGCGAACCCCATCTATAGTCACAGCGGTGTCGGCCCTGGGGGTACCGACGAACCAAAATAAGCGGATCATCTTCAGCTTCTCAATCCAACGAATCCGCTTAAGGTCAGTGGTGAGGTTTCCAATTTGATCTGCACGGATGAAGAAGTATCTTGGCCCACGACTCCAGAAATCTCTACCCCATCCTCTTTGAATACGAGAGAAATGAGGGAGGGATATCTTCTCTAATATCTGCACCATGGTGTCGCGGAACTCAAAATTCGAGGAGTGACTAGCAGTCTCGAAGATGCATTGGAAAACTAGAAACTTGGAGTAGGCATCTTCCTCTTCCTACAATCATTCAAACATCAATTCAACTTATTTGCTTTAGTAGGATGTTTTTACTAGTTAGCATTATGTTAGGTAAAACATTTATTACAAAACAGTCCTTAAATGGCAATTCCTAGGAGCTAAACTCGCTCTGATACCAACTGTAAGGTTCCTCCCCCTCTAAAATGGGAGAAACACTTAAGATAGTCCGCTAAGTCTTATCTTGGGAAAAATTTCCTATTCATCGACACCTTGACCCTGCAGAGATTCAAGGATACGATTTATAGGTATGACCTAGCTCTATCCCGTAGGGGGAGCGTGATTTTCTAAACATCAAATCATCCATAGGGTAATTGATCATAAATTGGGCAACTACTAGACTTGATTTCTAGGGACAACGCTTTTTTCCTCATCTTATGCAAGGCATAGCCGCTGGCCTAGTCTTCTAGAATAGAGTTGCCCAGGAACCTAACTATCTAGCGTAGGGCTTTCACCTAATTTGTTGGAAAGCTACCCGACTAATCGGGTCCACCCGTCTGTAGGATGGTGCTGTCAGGGCATTCCATCCTCCCACTTTCCACCCTACTCACGCATCAATTTATTTTCTAATTAATCCTACCACACTGTTTGACATACATAAACATATTCCTTAATTAAGGTCCTTTTTCACAAGGTTCGTTAAAACAGCCTTCTTACACAATGCAATCATACCAAAGACAAGATGTAATTATATAAAAAGTCTATACATGAACCAATTCCATACAAGCCAAACCGGCTCTCTTATTCTTATTCTGCCGATGATCTAGAATTCGGCCTTCCAGCCTCTACATGCTGGGCAAAACCCTACGGGACCATACACCTCATCGTCGGCCGCTGGCAAGGACTCAAGCCGGCCTCTCACCCTCTCAAGCTCCATCGCTTGATCCTCCCGTCCCTCAGAGGGCTGCACACTAGGGTGGGCTTATTTACCGCACTAGCTTGGGCCCTCAGAACTAGGTAGCCTCATAATCTCTCGCCTCAATCGGCGATCCTTATTTCTCCCAATGGCATGAGGGATACCTTGGGCCATTCCCGGGCTTTGCTAACGACGTCGCCCGGCTACACAAGCACGGAATGGAGTTAGCGTTGAAGCCAAAAAAAATCTTGAATTCTAATTTATTAACTATAGCATTCACAATCCATGAAGATAACAATTTCAACGCAATTTATCAAATACAGCATCACATAATTCGTAACTTCATACAATTTTTATGTTGTCATTTTAAAAGGAAAAGATACCATTCATTAACACTAATTTAAGAAAATTTTCTTCTTTTAAAAATTAACCAAGCTAACTTGGCCACCATTTCCTTGAGGAGCTTGAAAAGGGAGAGCTGGAGCCGCATTGGTGGAGTCGCATTGGGAGCATCTTCCCTCATCTTGTTATTGTGCGCTCCTCTTGAGGCAATATTTTGACGTCTCCAAGAAGAGACCATCTTAGGCGTCGCCTTGTAGAGCTCGCTGCTGCGATCGAAACGCTTCAGTCGGATCTGAATTCTGAGCTCGTTTGCTCACCATATGAGCAAAAGAATATGGCACACAAACCCTTTCTTGAGGCAAAAACCCTTATTAAAGTCTATGCAAATGGGGGGGGGGTTGTGAGATGTCCTTAAGGGCAAAAACGTGGAGAGGGCTGGGAGGGGCTGCTAGAAGTCTCTTCACACGGGGGGGGGGGGGGGGGGGGAAGAGTTAAGGACACTGCCTCTAAGGAAGAGGGGGATGGAGGAATTTGAGCTTATCTGAAAAGAGCCAAAAGAGGGGGTGTGAGAAGGGTGGCTGCAAGGGGCGGCTGTACTGCAGCAAGTACGCCACACAGGGACGGACGGCGGTACAACAGGGCATACGCTACATAGAAATGCGTGCTGTCTGTGGAGCACCTCAGGGGTTTATATAGTTGAGGGGTGAGGGTACGGGCGCTGCGCAAAGCAAGGACGAAAGGACGGTGTGCCGTCAAAGGCTATGGATCAATGGCCTGCATGCTTCTAGGGGAAAGGTACGGTGTCAGTTGTCAGGGAAAGGAGTGGTACGCATGTACCTTATCTGGTCTGGGGCAGCATGGGTGTCCACGTAGGGATACGTGGGGACCATACAGTGGGCAGCCGTCCTTTGGTTCTTGGGCGGCCATCGTACGGGCACCCTAGTAAGTGTGTACGGACCAAATTTTGGGACGGGGCACCCAAATTTGGGGTGCCCGCCTCGATTTGCGTGCCAAACCGCCCCGGGGGGGAAATTTTTTTTTTGTCCGGGAGGTTCTCCTGGTCGTAGGGGTTCAGACCGTTTGTCAATCGGACGCCCGGTCGTGCATTTATTAAGGTTTAAAGGTCGCCGTTTTTTAACTAAAATGACTGAAATTTGCGTATAAGCTTGATTCGGTGTCCGTTTTGGATGCTGTAAAATCCTATATTAGGGTAAAATCGCACGCAGATTCCAAATTTGGGCTCAGAATTTGAAGATTCTTAGTAGAAATGACTCAAATAATAAAATCATTGATTTTTATACTATAAAAACTCATAATTACATGGACATTTCTTTATTAGTGAAGATGGGTATGTTACAAAATCATCATACTCACTTAACCATTCTGGTTCTTTAGCCTTTAACTTTGTGTCTACCAGATTCATTTTGACAACATAAATGAGCTGCTTCTTTCTAAGTCCTTTCACTAACCTAGAAGCTTTTACTAATTGTAGATTTGGGGATCCAAAAATTCAAGTTCTTTGAACTTTGTTCCCGTGAAGGTCACGGAAGGAAATGGTTCCATTCAAGATTCATATTTGCACAACGCTTATTTTTTTGGAGAGAAACATTGAAATTATTTTATTTCCAAATATTTACAAGGACAAGTTTTATTACAAAGATCTGAGACTAATTAGTCTTATTTGACATCAAGGGAAATTCCTAGGCTTAACTATGACATAAGGGTAGAGCGGTCCACATAGGTGAAATATGGGGGTTCCGCTGTAGTTTCTAAGACTCTAAAAACTGATGGTAAGGGTGGTAAACTCTGGATTGGGGTAGATCCCAACACCGCTACTCTATCAGCAGGTAAGACCTGCATCACTTTGTCATACACCCAGCGATCCTGAGGTATGCGAACCCCATCTATAGTCACAGCGATGTCGGCCCTGGTGGGGGTGGTGGGGGTACCGACGAACCAAAATAAGCGGATCATCTTCAGCTTCTCAATCCAACGAATCCGCTTGAGGTCGGTGGTGAGGTTCCCAATTTGATCTGCACGGATGAAGAAGTATCTCAGCCCACGACTCCAGAAATCTCTACCCCATCCTCTTTGAATACGGGAGAAATGAGGGAGGGATATCTTCTCTAATATCTGCACCATGGTGTCGCGGAACTCGAAATTCGAGGAGTGACTAGCAGTCTCGAAGATGCATTGGAAAACTAGAAACTTGGAGTAGGCATCTTCCTCTTCCTACAATCATTCAAACATCAATTCAACTTATTTGTTTTAGTAGGATGTTTTTACTAGTTAGCATTATGTTAGGTAAAACATTTATTACAAAATAGTCCTTAAATGGCAATTCTTAGGAGCTAAACTTGCTTTGATACCAATTGTAAGGTTCCTCCCCTCTAAAATGGGAGAAACACTTAAGATAGTCCGCTAAGTCTTATCTTGGGAAAAATTTCCTATTCATCGACACCTTAACCCTGCAGAGATTCAAGGATATGATTTATAGGTATGACCTAGCTCTATCCCACAGGGGGGAGCGTGATTTTCTAAACATCAAATCACCCATAGGGTACTTGATCATAAATTGGGCAGCTACTAGACTTGATTTCTAGGGACAACGCTTTTTTCCTCATCTTATGCAAGGCACAGCCGCTGGCCTAGTCTTCTAGAATAGAGTTGCCTAGGAACCTAACTATCTAGCGTAGGGCTTTCACTTAATTTGTTGGAAAGCGACCCGACTAATCGGGTCCACCCGTCCGTAGGATGGTGCCGTCAGGGCATTCCATCCTCCCACTTTCCACCCTACTCACGCATCAATTTGTTTTCTAATTAATCCTACCACACTGTTTTGACATAAATAAACATATTCCTTAATTAAGGTCCTTTTTCACAAGGTTCGTTAAAACAGCCTTCTTACACAATGCAATCATACCAAAGACAAGATGTAATTATATAAAAAGTCTATACATGAACCAATTCCATACAAGCCAAACCGGCTCTCTTATTCTTATTTTGCCAATGATCTAGAATTCGGCCTTCCAACCTCTACATGCTGGGCAAAACCCTACGGGACCATACACCTCATCGTCGGCCACACTGGCAAGAACTCAAGCCGGCCTGTCGCCCTCTCAGGCTCCATCGCTTGATCCTCCCGCCCCTCAAAGGGATGTCTGCACACTAGGGTGGGCTTATTTACCGCACTAGCCTGGGCCCTCAGAACTAGGCAGCCTCATAACCTCTCGCCTTAATCGGCGATCCTTATTTCTCCCAATGGTATGAGGAATACCTTGGGCCATTCTCGGGCTTTACTAACGACGCCGCCCGGCTACACAAGTACAGAATGGAGTTAGCGTTGAAGCCAAAAAAAATCTTGAATTCTAAAGATAACAATTTTAATGCAATTTATTAACTATAGCATTCATAATTCATGAAGATAACAATTTCAACGTAATTTATCAAATACAGCATCACATAATTCGTAACTTCATACAATTTTTATGTTGTCATTTTAAAAGGAAAAGATACCATTCATTAACACTAATTTAAGAAAATTCTCTTCTTTTAAAAATTAACCAAGCTAACCTGGCCACCATTTCCTTGAGAAGCTTGAAAAGGGAGGGTTGGAGCCGCATTGGGAGCATCTTCCCTCATCTCGTTATTGTGCGCTCCTCTTGAGGCAATATTTTGACGTCTTCGAGAAGAGGCCATCTTAGGCGTCGCCTTGTAGAGCTCGCTGCTGCGATCAAAATGCTTCAGTCAGATCTGAATTCTGAGCTTGTTTGCTCACCGTATGAGCAAAAGAATATGGCGCACGAACCCTTTCTTGAGGCAAAAACCCTTATTAAAGTCTACGCAAAGGGGGGGGATTGTGAGATGTCCTTAAGGGCAAAAACGTGGAGAGGGCTGGGAGGGGCTGCTGAAAGTCTCTTCACACCGGGGGAGAAGAGTTGAAGACACTGCCTCTAAGGAAGAGGGGGATGGAGGAATTTTAGCTTATCTGAAAAGAGCCAAATGAGGGGGTGTGAGAGGGGTGGCTGCAAGGGGCGGCTGTACTGCAGCAAGTACGCCACACAGGGACGGACAGCGGTACGGACGGCGGTACAACAGGGCATACGCTACACAGAAATGCGTGCCATTTGTGGAGCACCCCGAGGGTTTATATAGCTGAGGGGTGAGGGTACGGGCGCTGCGCAAAGCAAGGACAAAAGGACGGTGTGCCGTCAAAGGCTATGGATCAGTGGCCTGCATGCTTCTAGGGGAAAGGTACGGTGTCAGTTGTCAGGGAAAGGAGTGATACGCATGTACCTTATCTGGTCTGGGACAGCATGGGTGTCCACGTAGGGGTACGTGGGGACCATACAGTGGGCGGCCGTCCTTTGGTTCTTGGGGGGCCATCGTACGGGCACCCTAGTAAGTGTGTACGAACCAAATTTTGGGACGAGGTACCCAAATTTGAGGTGCCCATCTCGATTTGCGTGCCGGACCGCCTCGGGAGCGAAAATTGTTTTTGTCCGGGAGGTTCTCCTGGTCGTAGGGGTTAAAACCGTTCGTCAATCGGACGCCCGGTCGTGCATTTATTAAGGTTTAAAGGTCGTCGTTTTTTAACTAAAATGACTGAAATTTGCGTATAGGCTTGATCCGGTGTCCGTTTTGGATGCTGTAAAATCCTATATTAGGGTAAAATCGCACGTAGATTCCAAATTTGGGCTCAAAATTTGAAGATTCTAAGTAGAAATGACTCAAATAATAAAATAATTAATTTTTATACCATAAAAACTCATAATTACATAGACATTTCTTTATTAGTGAAGATGGGTATGTTACATCTGCCTTGTATTGCTTTACAGGCAAGCATCCCGGCTCAGTTTTAAGCCATTGTGCCCTTTCTCAGGCTCAAGGAATCAACGAGCCGAGTGATATATTCCAAAGCTTAGGCCAGAAACTAGCCTCTAGAACTCTCTCTCCTGAGCTCTTCCAAGAGCTTATTAAAAAGATGTAATGCAAACTTCTCTTCCAAGTTTAATAAAAAAAATTTGTTGTGCATTGTAAGTTGTGATTTTCCCTGGCGTACTTGTGATATACCATTTCAAGCCTTGCAATTTCAAGCTTTTGTTCATGTGTTAATAGAAAATATTGTTTAGGATTCATTTTAAATGTGATCATGATTAAAAAAAGTATTCGGGATTGGGTTAGAGCGGTACGAAAAAATGTTGTATTTATAGATGTATACACACTCACATATATGTATATGTGTGTGTGTGTGTGTGTGTGCGCGTACATATGTGTGTGTGTGTGTGTGTGTGTGTGTGTGTACCTATATATATATATATATATAAGATTTTGGGACTATTAAAAGATATATATATATATATATATATATAAGATATATATATATATATAAGATATATATATATATATATAAGATATATAAGATATTATAAGATTTTGGGGCTATTAGGACACCTAAAGGGCCCTATAGGCATCCCAAGACCAAAAAAAAATTAAAAAATAGCCATGTGCGGCGCAAAAATTTGGATTTTGACCTGGTCAAACACGCGATTACCGGTCATAGCGCACATGGCATTTTTTTTTGGGTGTGTCTTGTGAGGCTCATAAGGCCCTCAATAAGGGTCTCTAGGTGACTTTATAGACTCTAACTTTTCTGTATATGTGTGTGTGTGTGTGTGTGTGTGTGTGTGTGTGTGTGTGTATATACATATATATATATATATGTGTATATATATATATATATATATATATATATATATATATATATGTGTGTGTGTGTGTGTGTGTGTATATATATGTGTGTGTGTGTGTGTGTATATATATATATGTGTGTGTGTGTGTGTGTATGTGTGTGTGTGTGTGTGTGTGTGTGTGTATATGTGTATATATATATGTGTGTGTGTGTGTGTGTGTGTGTGTGTGTGTGTGTATATGTGTGTGTGTGTGTGTGTGTGTGTGTGTGTGTGTGTGTGTGTGTGTGTGTATATATATGTGTATATATATATGTGTGTGTGTGTGTGTGTGTATATATATGTGTGTGTGTGTGTGTATGTGTGTGTGTGTGTGTGTGTTTTTTCCTGTGTGTATAGTGCTTTTATATTTTTTTTAATGAAATGTTCATTGGCACTGAGCATACAAAAAAAATTGGACTCAACAAAGAATTTAACACAACTCAAAAAGCTTCCATTAATGTTTAAAATGTTACAAAGGATTTTGGGAACATTACAAAAGTTTGTAGGGAGAATTACAAAGTGGGTTAGCCTATTGAGGTAGAAGGCTATGCTCTAAACGTAGGCGTAGGGCTAGGGCCATATCTACAGGCTTCAAAGTGACTCTCTTGGCATGTGCCATACACAGCACTGAGTCTTCAAAAATGGAAACTACAATATCTTCAACAGCTTCTTGAAGAGCTTCAAGAGCTGTGCTCTGTATGCGGTCAGCCCTGTCAGTCAATTTTTCCATTGTTTCTCTCACCAGTCGAGAGAAGGGTGCCTTGGGGATGAGAAGATCTGTGCTTTTCTGATATTTCCTAATCTCTCGTAGCGCGACTATCCCTGGCCTCCATTTTCTCTTCTTCTTTGTAACCGGTGGAGGCGGTGGTGGTCTTTGATTCTCCCACAGTGGTTGTTCAGACCTGAATTGCTTTTTCTTTTGTGCACGCTCTTCCTCTTCTAGCTGGTCTCGAAACTTGCCATCCATTCTTTTGCCACATGTCTTGACTGGATGTCTGGATGTTGTGGCTACTTGTGGCTGTGCTTGGCTTGCCCTCCTTGCGTGCTCTTTGGGCTGCTGTCTCTTTTGCATTTCTTTCTCCCAAGCCGCCCAAACTCTTTGTCAATGATATCTTTCGTGATGCCATAGGACAAGACCTCGACCTCCCTGTTCTATAGGATACCCTCTAGCTGCTCTAGGGTGTCGGCCTTAATAACAATCTCGGGTGGTTGCCCTTGACCTTCTTCGACGCCGCTCTTCTTTCGCTTCTCTACTACGCTCTGCTTCTTCAGCTTCCTTCCTGCGCTGCGCTTCTTCGGCCTCCTTCCTGCGCTCCTCTTCTTCTCTCATCTCCTTTGCCTCTTGCTCTGTTACTATAGGTAGATTTGCCCTTTTTGTTGTAGTAGGTAGTGGGCCGAGTTGATCGAAAAACTGCTCGTCTTGCTCCTGTTCTTCTGGCATGGCCTAGGTATGTACGTGTGCGAGAGATAATAGTGGGAGAGCAAGAGAGAGTAGAGCACAAAGAAGAAAATGAAATGTGGTGGTTATAAATGAAAAATGACTTAAATATGTCTATAAATATATTTTTTTAAAACTTTTAGAAAATTTAAAAACACAAAAAGATTATAATCAGAGAGTTTAAGCCCATGAGGAACCGCACCGATGCTTGCTTGCAACCCACTGCCGTAGTCTCTCCCTAGCATTTGATCAGTTGTATCCTTCAGTTCTTCTTGCATTAACAGTTTTCATTATTTGATGCCTAAGAGACAAATTACCGCGAGAAAAAAAGCCTTTTTTGCCAACTAGAACGCGATAGAACCAGTTGAACATTTCATGGAGCGCATTACTCTTGACTTTGCCAAACCACCATGGCGAGTGCCCTTAAAATACATGGCCTTTCCTTGGTAATGTGATTTCTCCATGCCTTGATTGCTCCAAAGTGCTAAAGAGCCATATCTATCGAGAAAGTATGGCCCATGTGCATACAATATATGCTGCATAGAAAATCACAAAAGTTCAACAAACAGTATGAAGAACATACTACAAGGACACAAGAAATATAACATTACCATGTAGTGAGTAATGTGTGTTTCTCCCCATGCCTCGACCATTTCTTCTGTAAATCTACAAGTGGCTTGTTTAAGTGCCTCAATACCATGGTCATCCAGGTGAGGTCACTCTAGAAGATCGACCATTTTATCACACGCCTCCCATACACGTGCATGTTTTAGGCCAAGCCTGGCATCATTTCCTCGATATGTTGTAACATCACATATCTTCTTCCAAATTTCAAAGTTAGTGTGGCTATGAGAACCCAAGTGGTTTGATAGCAAGTGTCTTGCCTTTGATCCACCCATGCAAATTTTATTAGGGTTGCCTTGTGTAGGGTTTGATTTTCTGTCCTTTGTCAAGACCACTGCTCCAGCATGTAGTCCAATCGAGGAAAGTACACCCTCTAGTGCACGTATTGACTCTTCTCGTCGATCTTCGGGCTCCATGTTCCAGACATAGTTTATGTGGAGCATCAATAGCTTATCCAAAATCCTGAGTCTTGCATGTAATGTGCACACATGCACTTGACATAGTGGAATGTCCAAGATTGGGTTCCAAGCATTGTTCTCCTAGTCACGACTAGGTGGCTTGCTCTGGTCACAACTTAATATGCCATACCTTTGATCCTTTCCTCTGTTCAGCATCAAAAACGATTGCTTTCTTTGCACCCACCTGTTTTTGACTTTTGCCTTTGCTAGGTTGTTTCCCTTTTACTCTTGAATCTACTGCTGTCTTGGAATGACAATAGTAAACACATGAGAATATAGTATTCGCACGTGTTTTACGAATCGCCACCCAAGTGCCATTCAACGTTAAAGCAGCACATCAAGCTTTTGACCATTGACCTGACAAGAGACGACATGTTGAATGCCAGACCGTTCAAAATACCACCTCAAGGTATCATGGTTCTCTCTTGGGAGGACCCATGCTGCTTGATGTTCTTCTCGAATTGAATGCCGTAGTAGTCTTGCTTATGCCCTTGACCCCTATTATTGCTGTCTTGACTTGCATCCAACTCTTGGGTCTCTAAAGGCTTTCCTCTAGGTGCTCGGTCTTTGACCTTTAACCACTTGACATTCATCTAGCTTCAAGACAAACACGGCATTTCCACCTGTCTCTTCAAGTGTGAGGCCATAGTACTGAATCATTGCTTTTTGTAGCACTTCCATGTCAATGTAGACATTGTTATATGCATTGTATTCAAAGGGTTTGTTTGTTGGCATTGGCATAATATCCTCCACCCACTTGTACCCATTAAACATGGATGCAATATCACCATTAACACACTTCTTTGCCATCTGTAAGCTATAAAGTGTTGGAAGCAATGATTGCGTAACTCCCTTTGCTCGCAACCCTGTACATTACTCTGTAACCTTTCTGGCTAATACCTGCTGAGTCACATATATCAAGCATCTCTTTGGGTGTGACAATTTCTTTGATTTCCTTCAAGAAATGTCGACGAAGGGTCTCCCGCAGCTTATCATTACCAGAACCTGTTATCATTTCCATGATATCCTTCTCCTAAAGGACATGCTGAAGAAGGGAGACATTAACATTGTCCTCAGCGTTGTTACATCCTAGTATAGCTGTTGCACATTCCCTACAATCGCAAGAGTCACCCATGAGAGATGCTTTATTCATTAATTGCTTCTCAAAGTTGCTATAATTCCTACAAAAAATTTTACCTGGTTGTTTGAATACGCCGCTTGCATGCACCTGCTGTCTTAGAAAGTAACCCAACAGCTTTATGTTTTCTTTGCCTTGCATGATATCCAATGGGAAGGTGAGTGAAATGGTGAACACGACGTCGAAGATTATGAGTGGTGTTGAAGACGAACATAATTATCGGTAAATTGATTTATTGTGCGCACACGATCCGCTAAATTATTCTTCTGCAACTCAAGCTCCTCGAAGAGCTCTTTAATCCTCTGCATCAAACTATTGATCTGCTTAGTCGACGTCGCTTGAAGCTGGTCGCAGGCAAATTGTGTTTGCCTCTTTCCAGCTGTCTCATCTAGCCACAACATGTGTAATCTCCTACAATAGCCAAGAAGGCCATTGAAACCATCACCAACAAAAAACTTGTAATGCTTTTGAATGGTGGAGGGGCACCAAATATTGGATCTGGTGGATAAAGATTTCCATCAATCCAAAGATCAATGGCCTTTGCTCCTTGCATTCGAAGCTGATCGTATGAAATATTGGGTGCAACATGCCTACTGCGTAGGGTTGCGTATTCTGTCTCCAAATCAACGTGAAGGCAGGATATGGAATCAAAAAATAATGGGAAGAATGGAGATGAGGGTTGCTTCTCTAGAGCTGCATTGTGGATAGAGAAAGAAGCCGCAAAGGGAGCCAAAGAAACATAGAGAGGGTTGGCAATGGTGAGAAGGAAATGCAAAGGAGACAATGCATCATGTGGGAAGCTTCTTTAGTGCAAGCTATGGCTGCTAAGCAATATAGAGAGAGAATACACCATGGAAAGGTTCTTCTCTGCAAGTCATGGCTACTACTGTGGGTTTGGAGAGAGGACCAAGTATTGTAGAGAGAATGCTCATGGTAAGCTTCTTCCTTGTAAGCCATGGCTACTACTGTGGGTTTGGAGAGAGAAGGCTCATTTAGGAGTATGCTAGCTATGGAGAGAGGACCAAGTATTGTAGAGAGAATGGTCATGGTAAGCTTCCTCCTTGCAAGCCACGGCTACTAATGTGGGTTTGGAGAGAGACGGCTCATTTAGGAGTACAGATCTGCTAGCTATGGCCTTTGGAGTAGAGAAAGAAGCTTTTTTCCATGGAGAAGGAGTGCAGGGCATTTTAGAGAGAGGATGTAGAGAGAGAAAGAGATCTGGTGCACACACAAAAAAGGGGAGAAGAAAGTGACGAATTTTTAGAATGTTTAGAGTTTGCAAAGGTAGAGAGAGGCTATAATAACTGACTGACAGCCCAAAAGTAAGCTTTAAAGTCACCTAGGTGGCCAGATCTAAGAAGATCTCCTTTTTTTTATTTTTCTTATTTTTTGTGAAAAATCAAATATATGCTTTTAGGACTAGGCCTCTAGGCTTGGTCAAAGATGGATTAGCATTTTAAGCATTTCACTAAACGTCCAAATTAAAGGGCCCAAGAAGACTCCATTGAGTTCCTAATGGTATGCTAGCTAACAGTTACTACCATTAGTTATAACAATCCCTGGTAAGCTAGTTACTAGTTAGTAGTATGCTAGTTAACAATCCCCAATATGTTAGTTAACAGTATACCAGTCTTCTTTTCTCTGGGAAAACAACGAGGCACCTATTTTGTTCTCTCTAGTTAGTTAGTTAACAACAGTCTCTTGTATGCTAGCTAACAATAGTCTCTTGTATGCTAACTAACAGTTACCAGTATGCTAGTTAACTGTCACCTGTATGCTAGTTAACAGCTACTAATATGTGTGTTAATAGTCACCTTTCCACTAGCATGTTGTCAACAGTACCTATGTTAGTTTTAACAGTATACCAGCCTTTTGTTCTCTGGAAAAACAAAGAGGCACCTATTCTGTTTTCTCTAGTTAGTTAACAATCACATGTATGCCAGTTAATAGTTATCAGTATGCTGTTAATAATCCCCAGTATGCTAGTTAACAGTTACCAATATGTTTGTTAACAATCACCTTTTCACTAGCATGCTATCACCAGAAATCACCTATGTTAGTTAACAGTATACCAGTCTTCTGTTCTCTGGGAAAACAAAGAGGCTAGTTAGTTCTCTAGCTAGGTAGTTATTAGTCATGTGTATGCTAGTTAACTGTCACCTGTATGGTAGTTAGGAGTCACTTGTATGCTAGTCCACCGCCTCACTAGATGAGCTCGATATCTCAACACTCCCCCTCGAGCTCAACTCCATCTCATGTACACCAAGCAAAGCCCTGAATCTGCGGAGCTTCTCTGTACCCAATGCTTTGGTGAAGATGTCAACAACTTGATCCTATGTGCTGACATAAACAAGGTCAACGTCTCCTACCAAAACCTTCTCTCTGACAAAATGGTAGTGGACCTCTATATGCTTCGTGCGAGCATGAAAAATTGGGTTCTTGGCCAACTGTATACTGCTAATATTGTCACAGAAAATGACAACTTGTCTATCCACTAATAGACCCAAATCTGCAAGTAGCTTTCTCAACCAAGCTACCTCACATGCTACCATAGTAGCACCTCTGTACTGGGTACTGGATAGAGCAACCATAGGTTGCTTCTTGCTGCTCCAAGTCACAGCAGCACTCCCCAAAGAAAACATGAAGCCACTAGTAGATCTTCTATCTGAGATACTACCAGCCCAATCAGCATCTGTGTACCCATGTACACATATCTCTGTCCCAGTTTCATAAAATAGTCCACAACGCAAAGTAGACCTCACATACCCCAGTATGCATCTCAATGCATCCAAATGCGGCTTCCGAGGAACCTGCATAAACTAACTCACCAAAATAACAGCATAGCCTTCTTTACACCAGGTGTTCTCATAGCTGGTATCCCAAGATCCTCATCAAGGCTCATCTCTGAGCCACTAGAATCTCCATCAACATGAGAATGCCCTGCAGAAATGTCAGGCATACTAAGGGGCTCAACCACTTTCTCTTTGCCTTTATGTGATGTACTAATCACATTTGCAGGACTGGTATTAATACGCAGCCTGCCACTCCATGGTCTATCAACTGAACCATTAGATGAGGACTCTCCTGGTCCACTCAAAGAATGTGATTGCTGACTTGTATTCTGTGCAACCACATTTCCACTCACATCAGCCCCAATAGCTTCTTTTTCAACAACATACCAGCTGCTCATCTCATAAAAAACAACATCCCTGCTTACCTGTGTAGCAGGGTTATAACACCTGTTTCCCTTTTGCTCAAGGGAATACCCAATAAACACACATTTTTCAGCTTTTGGATCCAGCTTAGTTCTTAGCTCATGTGGCACATGCATATATGCAATGCATCCAAAGACTTTAAGATGAGACAAATCAGGTTTTCTGCCAGTAAACCTCTCCTCTGGGGTTACATCATGTATGGCTGCAGTTGGAATTCTGTTCATGATGTAAACTGCTGTAGAAACAGCCTCAGCCCAATAGCTATGCGGCATATTCTTCTCTCCCATCAATGCCGCAATCTCAGCAATGTGCCTGTTTTCCGCTCAGCAACTCCATTTTGCTGCGGAGTGTATCTGCATGTAAACTGTCTCCGAATACCATTCTTCTTCAAAAATTCAGAGAACTCATTGGAGAAGTACTCTCCCCTTCCATCTGACCTTAGGCACTTTACATATTTCCCTGTTTGCTTTTCAACCATAACTCTGAAATTCTGAAAATGAGTGAACACCTCACCCTTCTCCTTCATGAAGTATACCCACACTTTCCTTGTGTGGTCATCAATAAATGTCACATAATACCTGCAGCCTCTCATAGACATGGTCTTCGTAGGACCCCATACATCTGAATGCACAACATCTAGTGCATTTCTGCTCACATTTCTGTCATGTGAAAATACATGCTTTTTTTGCTTTCCAAATTGGCATGCTTCACATATTTTTTGCATACCTTCAACTTTAAACTTTGGCAGCCCTGGCACAATTCCTTTAGTCTGCATAAACTTGATTCTCTGCACATTCACATGTCTGTGTCTGCAACAATTCCTGAACTATTTGCAAACATCGCAGCACTCACTTCAGGCATGTTTACATTCAATGTAAACATTCTACCCACTCTGTTGCCTTTTGCAACCAACCTGCACTTGTCTTTAAAGTCTTCATCAACATAACAACCATCATGGTTAAACCGAACCTGCAAACCCTGCTCAATCATCTGGCCAACTGAAACCAGATTCTTTGTTATGTTTGGAACATGAAGTACATCTGCAAGGTACTTCACTTCACTTTGCCATCCTGCATAGACAATGGCACATCTCCAACATGGGCAATTGGATGCGCAGTGTCATCTCCTGTTTCCACAAAACCTGGTCTTTCAAGGTTTTTCATCTCCTTGAACCACTCCCCATGACTTGTCATGTGGTTCGAAGCACCTGATCAACGTACCATACATCATCTTTATGTGCTGCTTCAACATTTTCAGACATGGCATTAACGACATGCTGCGTAACAAACAACCTTTCATTATCCTCATTATTTCTGCTCGAGGATGCATAGTTGTTTTGCTGTAATTTTCCATTTTGCATGTCAGCCTGCTTCTTATAACAATCTACCTGCACATGTCCAAACTTACCACACAATAAAAGCATCCACGTGTATCATTATACTGCCTTTGCCAATTTCCACGACCTCTTTGACTCCCCCTGTCTCTGAATTGACCTCTTCCACCTGTGTGTTGTTGTTGTTGTGAATTCTGGGACTGTTGTTGTTGCTGCTGCTGTGGCCATAATTCTGATTACCTGTTCGGCCACCCCCTTGGCCGCGTCCAACCACGGCCTCCTCCTCGTCCTCTTTATGAACTTGTGTAGAAGGCCTGTTGCTCTGAATTGTTTTTGTTTTGTGAATACTGTTGGTCTTCACCCAAGCTCTTTTCTTCTATAATCAACATAGACACCAAATCTGTGAAATTGGGAATGTTTTCCTGAGTCTGAATAGACGTCTTGAATGCCTTGTATTGTGGCCCGAGACCACGTAGACAGACTTCCACCTTATCATCATTATCTACTAAAACACCAATAGATGCAAGGTATTCCATAATACCCTTGATCTTCAATGCATAGTCATTCACAGAGATACTCTTTTTCTCCACAATATGAAGTTCATTCTTCAACTGTATCTTTTATGCCTTGGTATTTGTTTTATAGAGTTTTACCAAGGTGTCCCACGTCTCCTTGGGGGACTTGGCATCCTGTATGTGCCCAATCATGGTGTCTTGTATACTGATAGAGAGCCAATACATAACTTTTCTAGCTCCTTGGTTCCAATCCTTGAGCTCTTTCACATCTAGCAGTCGGATTGATCTCCGATATCTCCGGTGCCTCTTCATGCTCACCTTCTATATAGTCCCAGTAACCCTTTCCCATCAGGAAATTTTTCAGCCTGAACCTCCAAGCATGGAAGTCGTTCTTATCAAGCTTCTCAGCAACAATCTGGTTTATGCCATTATTTGACATCTTGCCAGACACACAAATTTACTAGAAACAGCACTCTGGTTTTGTCCTGCACAAACTGCTGTATTTTCTACAGTGGTACTGTACTACACTCAAATGTCACAACCAGTGACCTCAATATGCATACATACACCCAATGGTAACTGTTGACCTCCTTGCAGCACACACAATGTCTGCACAACCAATCTGTCTTCCTGCAGTTCTTAAAATAGAGTTCTGCAGAGAATCGATGACTTATCCGCAATGCTTGAAATTGCCTGCTTTCTGAAAAACGGAGGTCGTAACGCACCCAAAATGTGATTTCGGCTCGAAAAATTATGTCCGATAGGATGAAATAGTTGCCCTATAGCTTTACTCCCACGAAGAAAGCTCCTCAATCAGAGACCGTTTGCCGATGCCTCCCGTAGAGCTCCTGACAAGGATGTAGTCGCCAACACAAATAGGGAAGAGTAGATGAAGCTCTTACCCTCGTACTGCTTCCTGTGCTTCTCTTGCTTGCAACTCAGCCCTTAGCATGAACCAGGCTCTGATACCATGAAAAGATGCAGGGGAGAAGAGAGCTTGAGCTCTACACACACACTCACAAAACCCTAAAAGAGAACACACAAGGTGAGAGGCTGAAAATCTTCTTCTTCTTCTTCACACAACACTCAACACACCATATACAAAGATAAGAGTACACAACCAAATACATACTAGGGTTCTCTATAGTGTGAACCCAACTAAATGAGCTAGCGCTATAACTATGCCAGTCTCTAGAATGGCTGTCACACAGCCTGTCATCCCACTGGCCGCATATCACCCATGATCTCACCAACCATGCAAATGGTATAAGTGTGGGGCCTATCCCCAGCAGGCGGGTCATCAGTGTCCACCACCTCACTAGATGAGCTCGATATCTCAACAGATATAAACTACCATCTACCCATAAAGAAATGTTCTTCTCCCTACTACAGGGACCTTAGTGCTTGGATAATCTTATGACATCCCTTCTTGGAACATTATCACAGAGGATCATGTCACATACTCACTTGGGATTTCTGTTGTTATTGATAACTATGGCTGGGTGTTGGTGAGACGTGTGCTCCTATGACCATGGCCATGGTGAAGTGCATTGCCACGAGGGTGAAATTGGAGGTGTGCATGGGATGGGTGTTGGATATTGGTGATGCCTATTGCTAACTCAATTGAGAAATTTCTGCATGAAGGTAATCTTTTTTCATGTTTCGATGGCATTGTGGTGTTAGCTATTATCACTCTAAAGTTGCATGGATATTCGGGCATGTATTATTTTACAGGTAATTTTCCATGTCATGGCCTTTCATCGTGTTGGTC
This sequence comes from Cibotium barometz, assembly GCF_041138505.1. Lineage (NCBI taxonomy): Eukaryota > Viridiplantae > Streptophyta > Polypodiopsida > Cyatheales > Cibotiaceae > Cibotium > Cibotium barometz. Next base: position 31,596,964 of record NC_141089.1, read on the forward strand.
AAAATGCATGTATATTTGCCAAAGCTGCAGGTGGTGTGGGCTCTATGTTGAAACTTAAGCTTAATGAGTATGTGCCCAGACACTATTTGCCATCAACTAAGTTAGCAAAGAAACATGGTAAGAAAACATGGAGGGCACGATTAAGAGGAATCCTTCTTTTATGCCAGTTGATCTGATGATGAGGCCTTTAATGTACCTCTTGACTAGTGAGTAAAATAGTATCTCTAATTTGAAGAGCATATCACTAAGACTAGTGATAGAATCTCATAAGTGTTTAAAGTAGCTCTCTACCTTGTTATGGAGATGAGATGGCAGCCTAAATGGATAGCACTCCTACATTTGATATTTCTCCACGGCCAAGTAGGAGACACCGTCCATTTGGTAATTTTTTTGTGGATGATATAGCAAAAGAGGAGAGCCGTGATATCTAGGCCTTCTTTATTCTAGATTATGGACTTATGGTCATTATGTTTTTTGCACATATTATGTTGGAATTATGTTTATTTAGCATATTTTTTGGGAGCCGACATTATGGTGCCACGACTATATATTATCCACATTGCGAGGACTATGGTTTTATGCTATGTGTGTTGAGCCTAGACTCTTAGCACATGATTATGCCAAGAGTCAAGTGAACCTTGACTCTTGGCATGTGATTATGGTTTTATGGTATTTCAAGTGGGTACAAATGTTCCATGCAAGCTGTGGCTATGGTGTGTATGTAATTTTTGGGTTGAAAAGTTATGGTCAGATTTTCGTTAGATTGTTTTCTTGGTACTATGGTAGTCATCTATTTCATGCATGTGTGTGTCATCACCATCTAAACTATGTTTCATGTTCATACCTCATGCTCATACTATGTTTGGATTGTTTTGTTTGGGATCCGAAAGGTATAGATATGTCAAGGGTTTTTACATGCTTCCCTAAACCCTCGTGCATAGGAAAGCTATTAAAAAAACCATAAATCTGTAATTGGTGGAAGGAATGAGGTTCTAGTGTCGACCACTCAAAGTATTGGTAGACCACTCAAAGTATTGAGGTGGTACTGTTGACCTCTCAAAGGGTCGAAGCGCCAATGTTTGCCACTCAAAGTATTGGATGAAATAGGACTGGAATACATATAAATAAGTTTCATTTTATCTTATGTCAATCAAGAGAAGACCACCCTTACTAGATTGTATCTCCTAATTGTGGTACTATGCTTCGTTGTTGGATGCCTTCGACAACAACTAGGCTCTATTGTACTATTTCTTTAAGAAAGGGTGTGTTATGAAAAGTGGTGTGATGCAAGCTCGAAAGATCGAGCTTGTAACTTTAAGCTCAAAAAAAGAACCTATTCCAATTTTTTTTGTCAAGTTCTTAATCAAGGGGTGTCCATAGTTAGTGATATGTAAATGCATTGTGATTATGTAGCAATATATTTACACAAAGGGGCTCAAAAGGACTAATATTACACTTAAACACAAGGGGGCTGGCCCCTTCTTTTTGACATTACAATGTCCATAATTTCATGTTTTATCATTTTTGAATAGTAAGTCACAGAATTTCAGGATTATGACACTAATATCTTTAGTTTCATATCTTCGAAAAAGATATGACACTAGCATCTTCTTTTAGGATCATGACACTAACATCTCAAGTCTTCGAAAAAGATAGAAGGAGAGTTATATGAAGATATCATAGAGTTTCCACAACACTTGTCATCATCCAATAGTTTTAGCAATACGAATATAAGATACGTAGAAATCTAGCTTCTTATATATAGATTGAACCGTATTAAAAATAAAACATGGTGATAACATTATCAAAGTAACATGTTTATGAAGCAAAATGAAGTTTATTAAATTCAATACTTGAGTTGCAATTATTTTTCCTTCCAAGCTAATGATAATGTGGTGAAGTTTTCAAAGTTGTATTTCTGTTGCTCATTCGTATCTACTTTAATGCAAAAAATTCCTTGGAATAGTCTACTAGGTTTAATAATGATTATCAATAAAATGGCACTTACCTAGTTTTTAAACTTACTTATTAACAAAGAATAAATATGCATTACTCTTGCCTTTAAATTTGTGTTTTTTAAAAGTAAAGATCTCTTTCTTTAATGTTAAAAGGTGCTTTAAGGAAGAAGGAAAGAAATATACCTCCTTGAACATAGATTATATGATATCTACCCCAAAAAATAAGTAGAAACTTTCATTCAACATGTGTTTAGCCATAGAAAGCACAATAAGGCACTAACATTATCACATATTATACTTGTGAAAAAGAATATATATATTTTTAATCATGTATGATAAAGTATAAACTATTGATATTTTAAAGTATTATATAGATACATTGGTATTGATTAAAAAATAACTTATTACTCTATGGATAAAAAAGGTTACAAGAATTTCGATGGAACAAGATCACTATAAGGGTAATATAGAAGATTCTTTTAAAATATTCAAAGTACACAACATTTATGGCTATTTCTCATATATAAAAAAGTGTAACTCAATCTTTTAAAAATCTTACTTTTGATGTTTATGTTAATCTGTAATAGAGTCCTATTTAAATAGTCATGGATTGCTTAAATTTTAAGGTAATAATCCACATTAACATCACATTCTTGGGAAGACAACAATATCTAGTGGATTTTGCATGTGTTTTTTCCAAATTCATTACATAGCAGCATTGTTTTAGTGAATGATACCAATTTGCTTCAACTTGCAAGATTGTTGCATGTAAGACAACATAATTTCTCACATAAAGCTGAGTAATATTATTATCCAAAGGCATGTGCAATATTGTTTATGCATGTTTCCTTTTGGCCACCTCAAGATTCAAAGACATTTTTTCCTTTACTCCATAAGATGCCATGGAGTGGCATGGAGTAAAAGACAAGACATTTTTAGCATTTAAATAAAAACTCACGTTTAGAGAAAGTGAACACAAAGAGCATTAGTCTCTTCAATTAAATTTCTTGTTTGTAGTTACAAGAGGGTTTAAAAAGAGCTCCCTTTATTGGTTTCAGGTCGATCATGTATTTCAACCTTAACTTGCCTTGGTGTTTGAGTACAAGTGTTTGAGTACAAGTTAGCATAAAGCTTGAAAATTCTTCTGACAGAGGGTAATGTAGCCTTCTTATTGAGCAAGTCTTCTTTCATATTGGAAATGTTTTTTTGAAGTGGCCGACAACCAAGTTGGCAACTTTTCCATGGTTAACATCTTTCTAACTAATAATTTATGTCATTTACAGATGTGGAGGACACGATCTAGCTATTTGCCTAATAATCTTATTATAGCTAGATTTGGCAGGAGAAAGTATGTTACCTTTCTTGTGGTATTCTTTTCACAAAAGGATTGCTACTTAGAAGTGCACCGAGTCCTTAACTCCCGACCAATTTTCCCTGATGAAGAATTATTTTTGAGTTCCAACTTCTTGTTGCTCCACGTCATGAGACTTGCCCCACAATAGTACCTAGGGTTGGCTCATAGTGGTCCAAGTCACCGATTGTGGAGCTTGCACCTTTCCAAGCAGTAGAGATAGGCTAGTTGAATAAGATGATGGATTGGTCAAAGAGTTGTGCTTTGGGCCTCACACCCATTTCACTTTTCATCAGTGGGAAACATGTGCAAGGAAGTGGGCGAACGTGGGTTCTCTTCCATTAGGTGAATGATTTAATGGGAGAAGGGCATCTCTCGAGCCCCTAACAACTTAGTTTTATATTTTCATCTCCTTAGACCTTACCTATGAGAGGGTTGATTAGACCTTACCTATGGGAGAAGGGCATCTCTCGAGCCCCTAACAACTTAGTTTTATATTTTCATCTCCTTAGACCTTACCTATGAGAGGGTTGATTAGACCTTGATGCTCCTAATACCTAGGAAGGCGATGTAACAACTTACAAGCATTCGATTATCTATAATCCAACTTATCCCAAAGCAATACTAGACAAGAGAATGACATGATAGTATATTGTTTCATTGGCTGAAATTAAAGAACATTGGCCAAAGTTTTTTATAGTCCATATTTTATTTTAAGGAGTGGAATTTGAAACATTGCAGTTATAAACTAGCATTTAGTTATAAAACCAGCATTGAAGTGCTGATGTGATACTAATACAAACATATTAATCTTAAAAAAAAACTAGCATTTAGTAACTAGTTTATGGGCCAGTTTTAATTTTTGGCATGATTGGCAACCAGAGTAAACTTTCAAAGCTCGAATAATTCTGATAAGATTATGCCACGTCTCCTGAACTTGGACTCGGGAGGGCGCCCATGCACGCATTCCGTTATCTTGTTTTGACGGGTCGGACGGCGACGTGATATGGCTGTGATTGGTGGACGTCAAAACTGGCAGCCGTCGTCAACTCGCCGTCGAGGACTCGAGCCGAGGCCCGTGCCACGTGGGCCCCCGCGCGCGTGCGTTTCAGTGTCAGGAGGAGCGGTCAAAAGGGATGTTTGACCAGATGGTCGGTGTGAAGTGCTATCACCGCCACTATGCCCAACTGCCCTGTGCACGAGGCAGAGGCGCGGCCAGACGTGGAGCCGACGTGTCAACGAACGCCGCTTTGGTCTTCCTCTTTGTCTTTGGTCGTCGTCAGTGGGCACGTTGCGAGGCTAGTTTCTTTTTCGCTGTGATGCAGACGAGGATGAAAGCATGGTCTCTTTTTTTGAGTTTTATAGTTCTGGTTAGACTGTTCTCTTTGCCGCCTGTTCCTCTCTTTCTGGTTCTATCATCTTCTCCTGTTCCCTTGCTCCCCAAATACCCTCATCACCTCTGCAGTTTCATAATGCCAGCCTCCTAGCGTTAACCTTTATCCTTCCCTTCATCTTCATCTTCACCTTCACCTTCACCCATGTGGCTTCCCTAGCATTGCTTGCTTCCTCTCCTTCATTTCTCCTCCGCGAAGCCTTTTAGCTCAGAGCATTGAGCTATGCCCACCATCCGTCCACTTACCCCTCTTAACCTCAATGTCCAGATCCCCCTTCACTACCGATGCCCCATTTCTCTTGAGTTGATGAGAGATCCGGTCATCCTCAGCACAGGCCAGACCTATGATCGGTCCAGCATCGAGAAATGGGTGGCAAGCGGTAACACCACATGCCCAGTGACTATGCAGAAGCTGGATGATTTCACTCTGATACCTAATCATACATTGCGGCGGCTCATACAGGAATGGTGTGTGGCAAACAGGTCGAGGGGCGTGGAGAGGATACCGACGCCTAAGCAGCCAGCCGACCCTACTAAGATTAGGGCATTGATGGCAGATGCTGCGCCGGGCGGTGGCGAGAATGAGCCAGGGAGGGTGTTTGCGTTGAGGGCTTTGAGAAATTTGGCCAAGGAGGGCGAGAAGAACAGGGCAGTGATGGTGGAGGTAGGGGTGGTTCCGGTGGTGCTGGCAGCTGTCTTTGACGATGATGATGATGCATGTTGGACTCAGAATAAAGATGGGTCAAGAAGGGTATGTGGAGATGTGGCACAGGAGGGGCTTGCTACTCTGGTGACCCTCCCATTGAGTGATTCAGACCGGTTGAACGTCATGCAGCTGCAGAGGTTAGCATTCTTGTCAGCTGTCTTGAGGCGAGGAAGCAACGAGGCGCGGGTGAATGCGGCGGCATTGATTCAGATACTCAGTGATTCCAAAGAGCTTCATGAGCCGAGGGTAGTTTTGGCGAGCACAGAGGGCGTAATGCAGGGGCTTGTGAAGCTTCTGCGAGATTTTAATTCCGCGAGGGCAGTGAAGGTGACCATCAAGGCCCTCTTCTCGCTGTGCCTCTGCAGGCAGGGCAAGGAGAGGGCCGTTGAAACAGGCGCGCCCGCCGCCCTCATTGAGAAAATTTCCCATACAGACAGGGGCGATGCCGAGCGCGCCCTTGGCGCCATTGAGCTTCTGTGCACAACGGAGGGAGGCTGCAGAGCAGTGGCAAACCACGCCTTGGCAGTCTCTGTTCTGGTCAAGGTGATTTTAAAGGTCTCCGATCGGGCCACTGAGTACGCGGCAGGCTCTCTCCTAGCCATATGCAGCTTCTCCGATAGGGTGCAGAAAGAAGCCGTGCAGGCGGGCATCATCAAGGAATTGCTCCTCTTGATTCAAAGTGATTGCACACACAGGGCCAAAACCAAGGCCATGAACCTGCTCAAGCTTCTAAGAAGTGCATATGACTACCACATGATGATGCCTGAGTATGGGCGCACAGATGTTGTCCCCTTCTAGCACTCATCATCAATTCTTTTTCCCTTCTGTGAATTCCCCATTTCTCCTTATATTTTAGGAAGATTCCCTTCGCTGCAATGCATGCTTCTACCCGGGGAGAGCTTTGCATCATCAGCTTAGGCTGTATAAATTTTATCAAAACCCTCTCTCTCTCTCTCTCTCTCTCTCTCTCTCCGCCCCCCAGCCTTAAATTTTGTTTGTGTGGTTGTGTTTTTGTCTTGTAATTGCAGCGCATCTAAAAATGGGGTGTGTGATTGCAAAGAAATTCAGGGCTTAGATTATAGAACAATTTATCAAAACCTGCGAGCACGCAGCGTCAAAGGTTATAGGGTCTCGGAGTCCAGAATGCCAGATGTGCGGTGTTGTGTGTGAGAGAGAGAGAGAGAGAGAGAGAGAGAGAGTCTAGAGAGGGAGAGGGGAGAGGGAGAGGGTACAAGAACGTATATAGCCGCCTCAGCTTGTACTGTACAAGAAATTTGCGTGCGTCGTAAGTAGACTGAAGTAGTTTTGCTAAATTCGAGTTTTGAAATCTAATCCTTATAATTTCTGCAAGCGTGACATATATCAATAAATAATACTAGACAGTCGATCTCGCCATTTCAATTCTCAAGGCAATTTTGAAATTTCCTGATTCGGAGTATCCTATCAAAGCAGCTGTCACGCTGTGCAACGAGAGGCCCGACTCCGGACTCCGGAGGGTCGAGCAGCGAGCTCTGACGATATTCTCTTTCGGTAACAGTGTTTGAACTTTGAAAATGCGGTTGTGTCAAAGTTTGCCTGGCATTATTATATTTCTACTATTTTATTTTTTATTTCACTCTTCCTACTTTTCTATTTTTGCCGATCATTTATCAGATGTTTGCTTATTTACTTGAAATAAAGTTCAAATTTCTTATTAATATTTTGCTGCTGCCTGCACTGTGCACACTGCACACAGTCCTACTCGCCTTCAATTCTGATGTGCGACAGCCTGTGAACCCTGAATCAAATCTAGCTTTTTTGCATCGACCAGTCAGCAGGAGATTTAGCCGTTTATTGCAGCCTACAGAGAAGATGTATTCTTTATTATTCACCTGTTGTATTCTTTGTCTTTTCTTGGTGTCCAGCGGCGTAACTGAGAGCATCGAGCAGTCTAGTGACTCGTCCTGACTCCTGTCAGAGTCGAGACAGGTTTTGCGTTTTGCCCACCAGTAGATGATAAAATTCCCCAAGCGTTTTGCTAGGGCGCTGCCCCGGTGGAATGGTTGGAATTTCATTTTAGCCATTTCCTATATTTGGTAAACATGCACAATTCCTCGTCATTTTTCACGTCTCAAATCTCAAGAAAATAGCGACACTTTTTTTAAAAGAAAAACCTTAAATTTTTTATTAAGTAAAGGGGGAGATTCCAGTCTGAACAGACTAATCACAAAAAAGAAGCTTTTTTTTTTCCGGATAAGCTTTACTCCTTATCATTAGCTGAGAAGACTTGTATTGTAGACCAACTGTGACTTTGTATCTCTTATTTCTTCCATGGTATTATCACTATCATCGGTCATCTTATCCACAAGAATCTTGTTTAGTTCTTCTATCTCAGCCAGAAACAATTCCGTCGCATCTTTTAGTGCACTCCTCATCTACATAATCAAGGAGAGTTTTTCAGTCCCGACTATTTCTTTTTTGAAAAACCATCATACTTCTACTAATCCAAGCATTCCATAGAAAGGTTGATTTGATTAAATTCTACATTTTAGTTGGAGCTCTTTCTAGCTAAGCTCTTGCGGATGATTGAGATAGATGCATCGTTGTAAAAAGGAGAGCGCCGGTTTAACTTTTTGGCAAGAGATGAAGAGATGAGGAATAGTTTCCATCTCTTGCCTGCAACCTTGACATGTTCCATTGCCCAACCCCCAATGAACCTGCACGTGCATTTGTCCACAAGGCATGATGCAATATGAGCCACATCAAACATGAAATTTTTGGAGGGATATTTTGACCAAATATTCATGAATCTGAAATTCCATTGGCTTTTGTTCCAACTTAAGTTCCACCTTCTATTTAGTTTAGAATACAATTGTGGTTCACAGTCTTTGAGCAGCCGAGAAATCGGTAGCAGGGTGTCTTCGTTTTTCCATACAAGCGTTTTGGGCAAAGAAAGTCCCTTTTATCTGAATGAATTGCATATTTTGGTTGTGCCAGATTGACATCCTTTGTGTAAACAGATTTACATCCTCCTCATTAAGCTTGAACTTTTGTTTGAGCATCGAGCAAGATAGCCAAGTTCTCTCTTTGAAATCCTACATGTCTACCCAGATTGAAATGCCCTTCTTGGATAGCTTCTGAGCTAATCTGTAGAGAGGCAAGGGAATATAGTCTTGGCACACCATTGAAAACCATATTGAGTCTTGGTGGAAGATGCCAGCTTTCACTCTGATGTTTTCATTGAGAGTGATGTTTCCTTTGACTTTGTTACATGTTGACCATAGTCTTTTGATAAGCATGCTTCCCTTAGGTTTAATGGGTATCTTACTAAAGAAGAGGACCATATCAAGCAACTTCCTCCACTTGTTATACCCTTAGACAAAATAAGAGGAAGAGTCTCTGTGAATTAAAAGGGCCTAGTCCTTTGTGGGATTCAGCAGACTTCTGACCACCCACTTACTTATCATCATGTTAGCCAATACTACACCGGTAAACCTAGACCACCCTTATTTTTCGGCAAGGTACAATATTTCCACGCAACCTTTAGGATCCTAAAAGAGTATGCATCTCCTTCCCATAAAAAGTTCCTACATAGAGCCTCAAGCGGTTTAATTTCTACTCGGGGAGGGCCTCAAGCAGGACAAAAAGAAGATGGTTGTGGGAATTAGTATGTGCTTCAAAACCACTATTCTTCCTGCTAAGTTGATTTGCATTCCTTTCCATATGGCAAATTTCATTTTGACTTTTTCCATGACCTATAATGATCTTTGATGTATGTTGACCATTGGGATGCCTAGTAATATGAATATCCTTCCTTTCGAAATAGTTTGACAGCCTTGCTCAATGAGCCATTGGGGCGGGGCTTGGAGAAGAGTTTTGATATCTGTTTTGGAGTGGTTCATGACAGAACCGGAGGCCAAGTAAAAAGTTTGGGAGGCACTTCCAAAACGCCTCTATTGAGAGAGGGTCATTAATGAATGAGGCTATTTGTGTCATTTGCAAATAGTTGTAGGCATAGTTGTTTCTGAATCCCTAGAATATTGATTCCTTTCAGTCTCTGATCCTGCATTTCTTTACCCACTAGCCATCAGCAATGGCAAAGAGAAGGGGGTCAAGAGGGTATCCATGTTGAATACATCTTCGTAATGCAAATGAGGGAGAGAGTTCTCCATAACTGCAACTCTTGCAGATGTATTTCCAAATAAGGTATGCACTGACTTGATGTATCTAGGCCCAATGCCCATGTCCTGTTAAGAATGGAGTACAAAGTCCCATTCAAGTTTGTCATATGTCTTGTCAAAATTTATCTTGAAGAAGACGAAGTCTTGGTTAGAGCTTTGGGCATGTTCAATTCCCTCCCACAATGCAGTAATGGCATCCAAAATATATTTGCCCTTGCAAATCCTTTTTGTTCATTTTTGATCCACTGATTGAGGTTGTTGGTCAGCCGAATTGCAAGTGCTTTGGCATATATCTTATAAGCAAATAGCATCCAATTATTGATGAGCTCTTTGTTTCCTCTTTTATGTACGAGCTTTATGACACCTTCATTTACTTGCCTAGGCAGAGCTCCAAAAAAGATAGAGATTCTTTCCATATCAATAGTAGATAGGGGACCAAAATCTTTGTAAAACATTTGTAAAATTCATTCAAAAGACCATCAAGTCCAAGGATCTTGCCGTTTTTAAGGGAGTCAATAGCATCGTCAATTTCTCCTTCACTTAGTTTCCTTTCTAGAGAAGCAGCTAACGATGTCGGGATTGTTTTTTTCCTACATCTAGCAATTTTTGCACACACTATCTGTTTAGCCGGAGATCTAATAGGAGGGGATCTAAAGATCTCAGAGAAGTGGGAGTGAATAGATTTTCTGTAATAGAAGATTAAGCCAGTTGATCTCTTAGCAGAGGGACCAGGTCTTTTTCCTTTTTTTTTGAGGCATTTAAACGTTTCCTTTTGTTAGGTCTGTCACCTTTACTTGCCCACCATTCTCTTAGGAAGAGTTGAACTCTGTCATATTGAATGTCTTCCTCGTTTCTCAAGATTGACTTTAAAGCTAGATATCTTTCTTGGAATTCCAATTTACCTTGGGTGACCTCTTTTTCTACCAGTTCAAGCTCTATGTAAGTAGCATTTTCTCTTGTTGTTTTGTGCATGTCCCTATGAATTCTAATGTTCGTGAGAAACTGTTGAGTTTGACCCCAACAGCTTGTGATCAGGCTCCTTCCTACAACATTGGCAGGTGGAATAAGGAAGGGTCAGCATGAAACCAGCCCACCTTAGGCTAAGATCCCATTTTGAGAATAGAGATGTGAATTGGCTTTGTGATAAAAAATGTGGGTTGTGTTCAGAACTCTGATTTTAGTGTACTGCTGTACTTCTTGGCAATGTTACCAATAATATAGCATCTATCAAGCCTTGCTTTCCTTAGGTGGGAACCAGCTCTCCCGTTTGACCACATGAACTCAGGGTTTGATGCAATGCCAATCAAGTCATGAAAGCTTTTACAGAGCCATTCCCTAAGCTCACGCCCCTTCAGAGTGAGACCCAAGCCACTCATTATGTCGTTCTCCACCATGTTAAAGTCTCCCACTAGAATGATCGGGAGGTGAAGTTGAAGAAGAGATTGTCATAAAGCCGGCCTTGAGCTAGTAGGGCCAACAACATATACAGATACTATGTACCACTCAAATATAGATATAGATACTATGTGGTACCACTCAAAATCAGTGTTCATCTTCACTACAATCCATCTGTTAGTTGGATCAACCACCATATCTTTAATACAGATCCATTTGTTAGTTGGATCAACCATCGTATATCTTTAATACAGCTGTGCCATCTCTTATGGATGCCCAGAGCAGTACTTCCACTACCTTGACTATGATCGATGTAGAACCATGTTAGATTCTTAGAAGTCTTCTCAAGGTTGGACTTAAGGAGAGGGCCTTAGGCCTTCACTTCTTGAAGACACAAGTAGTCAACATGAATTCTTTCCTTGAAAATCTAGTTTTTGAGCTTGACGCTTTAAAGGGGGTCCATAATCCCCTTTACATTGAATGAAATGATGGATTTAAACATTATTTTGTTTGAGTTTTTGGAATGTGACCGCTCCTCATAGGGGCTATTTTCTCATGTGATGGCATGTGAGTCAGGATGTGAATGAATGATAAGGGATGTGAATGAATGTGATAGCCTCTGAATCGAGAATGTGAATGAATGATAAGGGATGTGAATGAATGTGATGGCATGTGAATCGGGATGAGAATGAATGGTATAGGATGTGAATGGACGTGATGTCATGTGAATCGGGATGTGAATGAATGATATGGGATGTGAATGGATATGATGGGATGTGAATCGAGATAGATGTGAATGAATGTGATGTGGTCTGAATGAATGAGATGTGATGTGAGTGAATGTGACGTGGTCTGAATGAGATGTGATGTGAGTGAATGTGATGTGGTCTGAATGAGATGTGACATGAGTGAATGTGATGTGGTCTAAATGAGATGTGATGTGAGTGAATGTGATGTGGTCTAAATGGATGAGATGTGAATGAATGTGATGTGATGAGATGTGGATATGGGTAAATGCGAGTGGATATGAGTAAATGCGAGTGGATGAGATCTAATGAGGATATTTGAGGAAAGAAGTGATGAGATGAAAAATGATGTGATTGGATGAGAATGTGATTGGATGGGAATGGGACTTTATATAAAATGAATGTAGATTAAGTAATGTTTTGATTAATGTGGAAAGACGAGAGTTCGTTATAGAAATTGTATTTATGACCTGTTTTTAAATGACTGTTTTATGTCAAGAATGCCGGGGAAGCATTTTGACCGTCTTGTGAATGAGGTCGTGGTGGAGACCTAGCTGATAAAGTTGCAACAGCTGACGAAGAGTCAACGGAGGACGTCTCGCGTAGCAAGGTCGGTCGGCCGAGGTCTTGACCAGCCTCGGTTTGATTTAAATGGTGAGCTTCCGGTACGGTGGATGAGGGACCAAGGAAGCGGCCTATGAGTGAAGCGTTAGGTGACCCGTGAAGGATCCTAGAGGGTGCTGACCATACGGTGCTCAGGCTCTGGGTCGCTGAAGATACCCACAAGTACGTCGGGGAAGATATTGAATAAGGAGTAAGAGTTGTTTTTTGAATTCGGGCATGGATCTGGTTGATTGACCTTACTGGTCCTCAACGGATGAGTCCATGGCTCTTTTATATGGATCCGTTGGTTGATCTTGTTGCTGATCTTCAACGGAGATTCTATTTTGATATGTGAATATATTGTCGGTTACTATGAGCTAGGAACTATCGAAAAGGCCCCTGAGTGGACAGGTGGTGAGCGTTCTGGTTGCCAATGATGCCATAGGTACACCGATGAAGGAATGATTGGAAATAAGGATTTAACTAGAGATTTTGAGGATTATGATCAGTGACACCATGGTTTCATTAAATGATTATTTTTAAAGATAGCTGATTTTGTGAAAAAGGCAATTTCATATTGGGTGTGTAAGTGGTGTGACTAGTTTAAGTTTGCATGAATATCCGGCTAGGGGGCTTGGGAACCCTTTTCCCTGGTACCCGGGACAAAACCTAACCAAATTCCTAATTGGATCCCATCACTATAGTGGTTGGGCGGTTGGCTAACCCATGGGACTGGATGGGATAGGCTGGACTGATGGATCCCTAAATTGAGACTCAATTCTGTTATGGTAGGATAGATGAAGTAAATCACGGACAAAAATTGTTTTATGGAAAAGAATCAACAGCTGTGCCTCTCAATGAGGAAAAAAGCGTTGGTCTCTATGATCCAAGTGCAATCTTTTCCCTGATCTGACTATGGGACTTACAGGTTTGGTCAGATCAGTTCTGTTAGATAAGGCTTTTGACTACGTTAGAGAAAAGTTATCCTAGAGGAATCGCCCGTGCTTTCCGGGCAAGGGAAGTTTTTTCGGGTTCGGTTTTGGAAGAACCGATGGATTAGTCTCTTGTCCGAATATCCGTGGGCAAGGCCCCGAGTGTGGGACCCTGCCCCGCGCAAGAAGTGCTACTTCCGCTGCTAGCACCCCTAAATTCCTTGTGCGGTGGAGACAGGGATCTTACAGGGAGCGCCTGGCACCTCCCCCAGGGCAAGTTGTCACCGTAGAAGGAGAGAAGGATGAACCCTAATCAGAGCAGGTCCGTACGGGAGAGCTCTATCTCATCCTCCCCCGTTTTCACTAATTCTATTCTCTCCAAAGCCACTTTTTTTAAAATATACACTATTATTTTCTTTTTTTCTCAACGGGTTGGAAATTTAAATTATAAAGGAAAAATATACATCTAGCTTTTTAAACAACAAGCTTAACTTTAGGAGATCTCTTTAGAACTAGAAAGAAAAGAAAGTAACCAAAAGCTAAAATGTCACATGTTGCCTTGCACTTCAACTAGACCCAAAATGTAAAGGATAAGTTTATTATCCCTGAGACTATGGGCCGCCACTTCTCCTTTTTTTGAATTCAGCCTTCTTTTCAGCCTTTGTTGATTTAATTGTGCTATTGATTAGGTCGATCTCCATCTTTACCAATTAGCTAGCCTCTTGCTTTGTAGTTTCTGTGTGAATAGTTTGATCCTAGCCTCCTTTAAAGCCCCTCTCATCTGCACTACCAAGAAAACTCTTAGACCATGCACCAAGTCAAACTGTTTGCCCTCGACTACATACATATTTTTATTTATCCAAACATTCCAAAGATAAGCAATTCTAGTAATTTATTCCACACTCCAGTAGAGAATAACCCTTAGCCTCTCCTAATAGCAACTCCTTCCAATTCAGACATGATAGGTGAATGGGTACATAAGAAGGGACAGAAATTGTAGTGCCTCCTTATTCCATTGACATGTAATGAAGGGGTGAGGGATAGTCTATGGCTCATCTCTACATCTGACATGTAATGAAGAGGTGAGGGATAGCCTATGGCACATCTCTACATCTGGGTCCGTTTCCAATGCCAACTTTACTAACCCTCTCAATTTTCTAGAGAGAGCCTTGTGAAGAATCGGCCACATGAGACATGAAAATTTGGGGGGATTGACCTAGACCATAATTTTGCAAAAATGAATTCCACTACTGCTTCTTGTCTTGGTTGATGTTTCATCGGGTATTTAATTTGGTGTGAAGAGGCGGTTCTACAATTTTGAAGAGGGAATAGGCAGGAGGTTGTCCTTTCCTTCCCAAACAAAGGCTCTGATATTCATGGGACTTTTATTTGGATAAAGGCTTCAAAGTTCCTATCCCACAAGGACATTGTAGGGATGAGAAGGTTCATGTCTTCTTCATTAAGCTTGAATGTTTCTCTGAGTTTAGCTTTGGACATTCACCTATACCTTTGAAAATCCCATATGTCCCCTCAAGTGGAGGTTCCCTTCTTAGACAACTTATAGGCATAATGATACATATCATCATGGATATAGTCTTGGAAGAACGCAGAGAACCACATGGAATATAAATGAAAAATGCATGCTTTAAATATAATATTACCAGTGAGGTCAGTTTAGTTTTATATTTGTTCCATGATTTCCAAATACCTTTCACACCACTAACTGACTACCCTTTGGTTTGATATATGTCTTGCTAAAGAAAATTGTCATAAAGGGCAGCTTTCTCCATCGAGGATAGTCCCACATAGAAAACAAGGCTGCATTCCTATGCCATAATTGAGCCCAATCCTCCAGAGGGTAGGTCACGATTCTAATCATTCATTTAACCGCCATCCTATCAACAAGCTCCCCTAAATCAGGGAGCCCAACTCCACCTTCTTTTTTGGCATAGTACAGTGGTTCCATGCCACCTTGGGAAGCTTGAAGGAGTCTACATTTCCTCTCCAAAGAAAGTTCTTGCACATAGCCTCAAGTGGTTTCAGTTCAGCATTGGAAGGTCCCCAACATGAGAAGAAATAAATGGCGGAGGGGATTAGGATGTGTTTAAGTACCACAAGTCTACATGACATACCTTGTTGCATCCTTTTCCATCTTTCAAACTTTTGTTTTACTTTATTCACAACCCACTATCATCTTTGGTGCTGGCTAACTCCAAAGCCCATTGGTATTCCTAACAGTCTGAAAACTCTGCCCTTAGGAATGATTTGGCACCCTTGGTCTAGGAGCCATTGGGGAGGGACTTGCATATCAAGGATCAAATACCTGTCTTAGTGTGTGATTAATCTAAGACCTAGAAGCTATACATAATAGTTAAAGACATTCCCATCCCTTTCCATCTTTCAAACTTTTGTTTTACCTTATTCATAACCCACTATCATCTTTCGTGCTAATGCCAAAGCCCATTGGTATTCCTAGCAGTTTGAAAACTCTGCCCTCAAGAATGATTTGGCACCCTTTGTCTAGGAGCCATTGGGGAGGGACATGCATCAAGGATCTGGTATATGTGAGATCTTAGACCTAGAAGCTAGACAGAATAGTCAAAAATTCTCAAAATGATTGGATGGATTGGTTGAGATTATAAACCATACTGTTTATTTCGGGTGCGTGTGGAGCGAGCATGAGTGAGCGAGAAAATTGGGTTCTCGATAACTTACCAGTGTTGTGTGAGCGAGCAAGATGGCATAAATGAGATTCACATATTTACTACACTGCCTATCTTTTCTAACAAAAGCAATTTTATAGGTCATGTAACATTCAAAATATACCAAGGGTAATATTGAGGCAAAAAAAAGTAACATTATAGTGCTAGTTAGGAGAATCTGAAATAGATCACATTTCATGATAAGATTCCAAGGAAAGGGAGTTAAGATCTATCACACTGAGATGCCTATATTTTTACTGTTAAGAAACAGTGACATACCACATATTCTTGGTCATCCAAAAAGGAGCACAACATCCAAAGAGGCAATGGAAGTCTTACCTAACATGAAGTAGTAGGTAGCTCCTTATAGCTTTTGTGAGCATGTCCTTCAAAAAATGTTGAGCTTTTTTTTTCTTGATGGACGTGCATATGGTTATTCACATCTTCCCCAATTACCATAAAAACACAAAATATATATGCTTTTTGTAAACAAGATATGTCTTCGTGTTGTTTACCCTTCCCATAAATGCACCACATGAACATGAGGGCTACTTGTATATTACCACTTTAAATGGCACCAACTCCTTCTCATCAGCATCCTTTGTTTTTAAATAGAACATTTCTTTGACACCAAACAAATACTCCAACAATCTCTACTTTCATGTCCAATGCTGCTGTATCTATTCAAATGCTGCTTTAGATATACCTCTTTGGTAAGAAAGCTTATGGCTTTATGTTCAAAGAAGGATACCATCACCATGTGAAGTTGTGGATGTTGGGAGATCTTCCAGTGAAATACCAATACTAAACTTGCACGAATAAGCTTTTGTGCTTTCCCAATTTTCAAGGAGGTTCCCTTTCCAATGGGTCATACATAAGGAACAAATAGGGGGTGGATGTTAAACCATTGTTTAAATCTTCCATGTATGTGTAACATCAGTATTATAGAAATATCATATCTTATCTTTTTCCATTTGTAAACAATTGTCAATCACTCGAAAAACATGGAGCTACATCCCCACCTCGAAGCTGCACATCACATTTATGACTCTTTTCCCAATGATGGTACTTTACCTTGCTTGTCTTTGGAATTCTCATGATAGCGTTGGGGAAAATTGGGGCTCCAAATGGACCCTTTAAGTGCTTTCTCTCTCTTCTTGGAATCTAGGAAAAGTGTAAAAATAATAATATTATATTGGGTTTCTCTCTCTTCTTTTTGAATCTAAATTCACCTCTTTCCATATTTTCTAAAGAGATTCAATGCTTATTTTATTCTAATGTGCTTAAATTCTACGTAATTTCAACCACTGTGAGTGAAAATACATAAATGTGAAAACATAGTACTCTATAAAGTAATAAAATAAGTATGAGAATATTTTTGACATATTAACTATGCAACTATATTTTTGACATAAGTACAACATGGAATTCAAAGACATTGATTGAAAAAAGTGGTGTTTTTTAAAAGAACTCGAATTTATCTTGAAGCAAACTTAGTATTTTGAAAAGTTTTTTTTACAGTGCGTATAAACATGCTTAGTTTCTATTCTAGTGCATTTTCATAAAGTTATGGTGGTTGTCATTGAAAGTTTTCCTCATTCAATAGCCACACTTCTCCATTTGAATTTCCCTCTATTTAAATCTTCAATCTCTCAAAAGCAAGCCTCTAAGCTTTCACTTGAATCTCCTCTTTCCTCACATAGTATTTATGCATGGAAAATAATGAAGAGAGATTGGAATTTCAGGTGCCATTAAGTGGAACCAAAAATTCATATTTGCCTTCATTGATTTTCTATACTCGGGAAGTGTTGTTGTATTAAGAAGGGCATCAAGAAGTGTTGCTATAGTGTTTAATGCAGGTATGATATGAGGGCATTTTTTTATGTTATTTGAAACTCAAGTGTCTGAAATTAATGATAATGTTTTACTGCACTTGTATTTTTGCAAAGAAAGGAGTTAATTACAATTTCAATATTGTGTTATGGTTTGTAGAACATCTAAAACAATTCTAAGAAGCGATTTATACATGTGGACATGGATGATGAGTATGATTCTCTCTATAAAAGAATAAAGGCTTCTAAGGTCAACCCTTATATATAATGCAATACACTAGGGAATTAGGGAGAAATCAAATTGATATATGGGTGGAAGGATCAATGTACCCACATGATCAATGTATGGATGGAAGGATCAATGTACCCACCTGATCTCTCGACCCAACAACCACCTAAATTTTTAGGCCTAACTTCTTTGATCAAATATGTTTATGAGGGCAATGCTAGCTTGCTAGTCATGTGTAAAGCTATTAATGGGGAAATTGATCGCTTATTTCCCTGCTATGCCAGCCTACTGAAGTTCACTGGTTATGCCCCGCAACATACACCAGACTAACACAGTGTTGAATCATGCAACAAAAACAACTTACGGGTTACTAGAACAACTACCGGACTGCCTACTCACTCAACAACAAAAACAAAGAAGCACACACTACTACAGAGTAAATTGCTCGGGAACTAACAAACTGACACAGACATCAAAGAGTCAGAAATATAACATGATGACTCGTGTACAATGAAGCTTAAAACGAAAAAGAGAACAACAGTTGAAAATGTATGTATATATATATATATATATAAAGAGGAACAATGATACAAAATTGGTAGCTAGGCTCTGCAAGGCTCAGGACATCCTTTTATACTACTTGCTTTGCTGCATCTATCAGTACCAAGATTTCCTCTGGATGGTAAGATGCTCTGGCGAGGCATGCAAGAGGCACCGCTGAATATAGCAGCAAAGTGTTTACCATGGTCACTAATCCGTGAGCTCACACTAGAGGTATCCGGATATAGTTTCCAAATTGTAGTAGTAGTGCTTCGGATGGAAGATATCAAAGGTTGTTATCCAATGTTGCTCGGCAGACCCTGGCTCCACCAAGCACGGATTAAGTGGGACTGAGACATGAATATAATCACTATCTACTGTGGGAAGAAGAAGATCAAGATCTTTGTCGCGCTAGTAGGCGGAAAGTGGGAAACCAGCTTGGCTAGAAATAGCCAAAGGGATCAACATGATGGAAGGTCTAGACTTCGATGAGGAAGAGGAATATTTTTAGTAGAATGCTAATTTGATCAGTCTCTTTGAAGTAGATGTAGTCCGAATCATGGACAGATATCAACCTAGCACTCTACACATAAATGAGGACTACAAACAAAAGTCCGCTTGTCCAAGCATGGAAGGAGACAATTAAGAGAAACCAAAAGATTTATACGAGGCTCTAGCGGAGGAAGGCAGTACTCCGAGCCTGCAACAATTGATTGCAGTAGAAAAAGCTTTTGACAAAGATCTCAAGCACTCCAAGAGAGTCAAAGAAGAGGAATTGATAGAGATGAACTTGGGCACTCATAATGACCCCAAGATAGTCAAGATCAGTGTGCAAATCTGTACAATGAGCTCCACGGAAAAGTCCAGGAGTTGCTCACTTCCTTTAAAGATCTCTTTGCATGGAGCTACACCGACATGAAAGGGATTGATCCCATCTTCTACCAACACCGGATCAACCTAAAAGAAGATGCCATCCCTATCTGGCACAACAAAGATGTCAGATGAACCCAAACTATGCCAAAAGAGTGAAGGAAGAAATAGATAAGCTCCTCCAAGTTGGGTTCATATACCCAATTGATTGAGCCACATGGCTATCACCGATCATGATTGTCCCCAAGAAAAACCAGAAGTTAAAGGTATGTGTAGATTACCGAAAGCTAAATTTTGTTGCCATTTTAGATCCTTTTCCCTTGCCATTCACAGATTCTTTGCTTGATGCAGTAGGTCACGAGATGTACTCATTCCTAGATGGGTTGGCTTCGGAAGATCGATAGAAGACTGCCTTCATCATAGAATGGGGAGCCTTTGCACCAAATGTCATGACCTTTGGTCTGAAGAATGCTCCTGCTACATTTTAGCGCATGGTTCAGGAAAGCTTTGCTGATTTTCTCACCTCCTTTATGAGGGTATTCATGGATGACTTTAGTGTTTTTTGTAAAATATCACAACATTTGATGCACCTGCAGCTCTGTCTGGCCAAATGTAGACTTTCTACATTAAGCCTGAATCCAATAAAATGTGCTTTTGCTGTACAAAGCAGAATGCTATTGGCCACATCATTTCTAAAGAAGGAATAGCTAGATAAGGTCGAGGTGATCTGTAAAGCTCCAACTCCAACAAATGACAAAGAGTTGAGAGGATTTCTGGGACAAGTAAGATGGCATAGCAGAATGCTCAGATACCTCACTCATGTAGCAGTCCCTTTGAATCAACAGATAGTCCATTTCAAAAAACGTCTCACAAATCAGTCAAGGCAGGTTTCTTTC
Organism: Cibotium barometz; assembly: GCF_041138505.1. NCBI lineage: Eukaryota > Viridiplantae > Streptophyta > Polypodiopsida > Cyatheales > Cibotiaceae > Cibotium > Cibotium barometz. Next base: position 31,617,277 of record NC_141089.1, read on the forward strand.
AAGTGGACACTGGAATGCAACATTGCATTCTGACACCTCAAGCTTATGCTATCTAGTGCACCTATTGTCCAAGCCCCAACTTGGGAACTGCCATTTCATGTCTTTGTTGACACCTCTGATGTAGAAATTGGTAGTATACTCATGCAAGAAGCAGAGAAGAAATGGTTCCGGCCTGTCTACTATGCCAGCAGTCAAAGGCTCTCTAATGCTGAGTGGAACTATTCCACCACACATAGGGAAGCCCTGGGTATGATCTACTCTTTTACAAAGTTTAGGCACTACTTGTTGGGTAATAAATTTACCTTCCATGTCGATCACTCTGCCTTGTTGTACTTGGTGGATAAGCAGGAAAAATGGCTAGATGGATACTAATACTCCAAGAATTTGACTTCACAATAGTCCACACACCAGGTGCCAATCATACAATAGCAGACTATCTTTCCTCCCTGTCCGAAGAAACCCCAAGTGGAGCAGTAGGTGATCTACTAGATGCTGAGTTGTTCACAACTCATGCATTCATCTCAATTCCCTAGACATGGTATGATGAAATTCTAACATTCGTTCGTTGTCACAGGTCTAATGGACAATGATTTGACCAGGGATAAGCGGAAGCGGATTGCTCTCTATAGCAGACATTTCCAAGTCATAGCTGGCCAGCTATACAAGAAAGGGATTGACCAAATACTCTGAAGATGCATACCACCACATGAGCAAGAAGCGGTGCTTAGAGAAGCTTATCAAGGGATTACCGGAGGAAACTTTGCCAAAGATATCACCGAAAGGAAAATCCTCCAAGCAGGACTTTGGTGGCCCACAGTACTTGGTGAAGCGTGGTCCAAACAGTGTGAAGTCTGTCAGCGTCTCAGCCAACCAATAGATAGGGGACAAAATGCCACATAATCCGGTACTTCCATTAGAACCATTCCAAAAATGGGGACTCAACTTTGTTGGGCCATTCAAGCCCCCAGCCCCATCACAAGTATATCCTAGTAGCCACATAGATTACAGCACCAAGTGGGTAGAAGCTCGTGCTCTCTGGGATAACACATCACAATCAACTGCAAAATTTCTCTATGAGATGATAATCACTCGTTTTGGATGTGCCATCAAGTTGATTAGTGACCAAGGTAAACACTGTCAATGATGTCATCACCCAACATCTCATCATCCATAAATGATCCACGGTGTACTATCCCCAAGCCAATGGTAAAGCTGAATCAACCAACAAAATTCTCTAGAAGATTCTCACAAAATTGGTCAATGAAAATCACAACGAGTTGGATGAAAAGCTATATTTAGCTTTATGGGCTTTCTGCATAGCATACAAAATCTCTACTAGAATGACTCCATTCAAATTAGTATATGGCATAGAATCAGTTGTCCCAATGGAATTCCTAGTACCAAGTCTCCACATTGCTATTTTAGAAAAGTTAAGCCCAGAAAAATCCTTACAGCATCGCTTGGATCAACTCCTTGCCTTGGATGAAGCACACTTCCAAAGTTTTTTCGTCACTAAGGTCATCTAGAAATGAAGGAAGAAATGGGTTGACTGTCACTCCAAGTTTCGGATATTCAAAGAAGAAGATCCAGTTATCTTCTTTCAGTCTCGAATGGGCCCCCATCTAGGAAAATTAAAGCTCCGGTGGACAGGACCATTGTGGATTGTCCAAAAATTCTATGATGGCACTTTTCTTATCAGCACACTCAATGGTGAGCGGTTTCAGAAGCCAATCAATGGCTACCACCTGCGGCCCTACCATGCGCCAACGCCACCGAATCCATTCATCATTGCGAGAACCCCACTAATCCACTACGTGGGCATCCATCATCTCGATAACATTAGTCCTCTCCGAACAATCATGGAAGATTCACCTCAAGTGCTCACCAACATAATGCAGTCCCATTAAGAATCGACATTCAATCACGGTGCCAATGCTACATGGTAACTCTTTTTAAACCTCCATAGGATAAAACTAATATAACTGTCCTTGTTTGTTTGCATACAACAACCCCTTCCACCACAAGCTATAAGCCCTCCCCTCCAACCATCCTCTACATTCTCTCTTCCCTTCCATCTGCTCTACACACAGTCATGAAGAATACCATCTATGTCCCCAAGAGCCATCTTCCCACCCTAGAAAATCTCACCCCCAAACCTAACGAAAGCACCACCTGAAGGTACACGGTCCACCCCTCCTGAAGGACCCCACACTTTTCCCACATCACAGAGCCCATAGCTCCTTCTTCTGTTCTTCCCCCCTAAGCCACACTTACCATCACCCTAAAAAGAAACCCACCACATACGGAGGCCATCCACAACTTCAAAGCAGTTTCTTCAATGAAGGACAACCATTAAGGGATGCCAAGAAGTATCCTTACAACAAAGGGACAAGACACCAGAGTAACCAGAAAGAAAACCATTTTTCTCACCACACTGGAGATCAAGGCATGAAGTACAAAAACTCACTTCTGGATACCCTGACAGTCAAAGTTTGAATGATAAAGATAGTTCCATGAAAGGAGATGGCAAAGAAACTAGAAACCTGCATGAGGAAGATACATTACCAATGACACCAACAGAATAATACAAAGAAGACAGTATGGATCTGAAGGTACCAAAAGCACTACAATCTCCAAATCACAACAATACAAGAATGCTCATATTTAAGGATCATGGGCAACTCCTCTGCCACCCATCTTTGTACTCCTACTAGATGTAGTGGGTAGATCTCTAGAAGAGGCAGAGCCATCCTCACCTCAGCCCGAAGAAAGCATCCCCTCACCTACCAACACAAGAAGGTTGCAGCTGTTGGAAGGACTGGAAGATTATTCCATGGCTCTCCAGAAGCACTATGACCAACTCCAAGATCGGCTGTTCACCATCATGATGTCCTCCAACAAACAGTGGAGCAACAACCAGCAAGAAAGGGACAATATCCATCACCAGCCAAGTAGCATGGGAAGAAGTAAGTACTACCCCGAGATCTTTCTTCCGGATGTCCACCTCTGGGAATCAATCCCCAGAATTCATCTCATGGAAGGTATCCTTTAATTTTCACCTTCTGGATCTCAAAGTCCAAGATGCACCTACCATGACCATCACCAAAACTCACCTAGATAATAAGAAGTAGTCAACCTTCTGAAAACTGTCAACAATTTTGGGTTCGAGTAGTTGGATTGGGAATCCAACCCACTAGGCGTGCCAAGTGTTAGCCGTAGGTGCCCGCCACGAACTACCTGCTGCCACTGCGGGGACTAATGACCGCAACAACCAGTTAGCCACTTGTAAATAGAGGGTATAATAGCAATAGTGCCATTCTCCTCATAATCAAATTCATGTATTTGAGTGGTGCCATTCTCAAGGGCTCCCATCACATTCAAGAATGAATGGAAGTGGTGCATTTCTCCCATTCTCAAGGCATCCCACCACCTTTAAAGGGGGAATGGAACCACTTCCATTCTCCCTTACATTGAAGGAAGAATGGCAGTGGTGCCATTCTCAAGGCCTCCTATCACCTTGATTGAAGGGGAGAATAGCACCACTTTTATTCTCCCTTACATTCAAGGAAGAATGGTAGTGGTGCCATTCTCAAGGCCTCCCTGAGGATTGTAGTTAGGATGGAGGAGAAACAAGCCAATGCCAATAGAACACATTGAATTCACAAGGCTTAATGCTTTGGATATTGAAAATTTCATTCTTCAATAAGCTTCACAATTATAAATCAGTGACTTGAAATTTTAATTAGTTTCAATTTATGCTTCACTATATTCACCACCTCCAATGGATACTTTCAAACTTTCAGACATTAAAAACATGGACAAGATTCAAGAGTTAAGGATATAACAATAGTGCCAAATCAAGAAGCCCCTGCTCATACTCCATGATCCATCATCAACATTTTTACTTAAGAAATGTCATTGTACATTACTTCATAGGTGTCATTGTATTACATTAAAAAACTATTTTTTTATAAGAGATGGGAGTCTACTACTACTCCAGATCTTGCCGACTAGCATCCTATGGTGTATGAAGCCTTGCCTTCTTTGAAGATGGCTCGACATCATCCTACAAATTGTAGAACTGGTGGAACTCTCAATCTTTTGAATATGATAAGCTCCCTTTTGCCATATTCAATTAGCATCTTGGGATCCCTGATCCCAGATGTTAATCTATATGTGGTATAGGCTAAGTAATATTTTCTCCTTAGAGCATACACTTCGAGGCCTTGCCCGAAGATTCGCACTGCTAACTGCTTCTTCAGAAGCATGATTTTATCTGCATTCCACTTGATGGGCTATCCCCCAAGATATCTAGATAATTTCTTGATTTCAAACAATGGGAATTTAGCTTTATCCTTTGAAATTTTTTTGTGGAATATAATGAACTGTGGAAATTTTAGCATGTTAATGTGCTCTCCAAGTGCTAAAGCGCTTTCTGTTGAACTATGGATCAAGCTCTCCTACTAGCAAAACATTTACCGAATCAAGCCTAATCCTATACTAATTAAATATTATTAAGATGATTAATTTAAGGTGTATATAATCTAAGTTTACTCATGATGATGAATATGTGTAATAGACTCAAGCACAATTAGGTCACAAGATTAAGACTTGCACACATCTCAAGCCTCTTTATGAGTGATATCATTTCATTACTTGAAATCATATCACTCATAAAAGGGGGCCATTTCATTACTTGAAATGGCCCCCTTTTATATGAGAAGGTACACCCTTGGGCTTGTACATCAATGTGGGATAAGTCCCTTTGCTCATGTGGCTTCATGCTATGTTTTGCACTTTCTTGGCTACTCAACTCACTCTCTACCTCTTCCTTGTGCTCTTTGGCATCACATTTCTCAACACCCTCCCTTGGTGCCAAGTCTTTGGGCTACTCAACATGGTCGGATACGAGGTTTTACAACACGTTCCCCCCCTCCCCCCTGATGATGACGACCTATCTTTGAGGTCTAGAGGTCCCCCCCTTGATAGAGATGACCGATTTTTAAGGTCTAGGTCTAGAGGTCTCTTCTAAAAGTAGGGTTACAACAATCATTACCCCCCCTGGGTGCTCAATTGGCTATTCTTAGGTGGTTGGGTAAATACACATAATAAATTATTTTTGGCCTAGTCATTTGGTGGCCTTTATAACATATGATTTAGGTTAGGGTAGTGGTTGGTGGCTCGATGTTGCTTAGTGCTTCTGTTGGCTTGAGATCTCCTTGCTTTTGCTTGATGAAAGATCCATTGTTGCTTCCTTTCTTCATGTCAATGTCGTTCCTTCTTCACTTTGTTGACTGCTTCTTGGATCTTTGTCATTTCTCTTTGGCTTGAATCTTGTCTCTTTGATAGCTTCTTCGGTGTGGATGTTGTTCTTCTTGTTGCCACTTGATGCTTGATTCTTGATTTCCTTATGTGCCTTTGATGCATTTAGTGTGGATGCCATGCTGTGTGCTATGGTCATCTCATGAAATTTTCTTTAGACATGCTTAGGATTGTGCTTTGTGTCTTCATGCTTTGCTTTTTATGTGCCTTTGATGCATTTAGTGTGGATGCCATGCTGTGTGCTATGGTCATCTCATGAAATTTTCTTTAGACATGCTTAGGATTGTGCTTTGTGTCTTCATGCTTTGCTTTTTAAGGTTCTTGATTTGCCCGAGGATATGTGACCCTTCCCCAATGAGCTTCCTAATGTTTGATACCATGAGAGGGCCTTACCATGAGCTTGTGATGACAAGTCTCTATGGAAGTGTCTGTATTCTCTTACCATGAGCTTGTGACAAGTCTCTATGGTAGTGTCTATACTCTCTTACAAGATTAAGCTCCAATTTTTCATGCAACAATGACTGATTACAAGATGATATGTAGGTGATAAGATGCAAGTTTATGTACTAAAAATGAACTGAATGTAGTGAAACCTGCTCAAATTGAGCAAAATGAAAATGGATGTGATGAAGTTGGATACAAGAGAGAGATTCCCACAATGGATTTACACCCTATTTTTCTAATTTGAACTTTAATTTGCCTAATTTCTACTAATATTGCACTAATGATGATGATTAATGCTTCATCAAGGTGATTAGAGATAATAGAATGTGGAGGTTGAAATTGAGTTTGTAGATGCAAGAAATGAAGGGAATTTTTAAATAGCTTTTTTACCCTTGATGAAGCACAAGTGGCTTATGCTAAAAAATCTAGCTGAAAACCTCAAGAAATAGGCGTAAACCGCTGATAAGGGGCAACTAGTTTTGTGTTTACTGTAGCCAGCATAGCCAACCATTTGGCTAAAGATTTGATTTGTAGATATCTCATAGTATGTAGAACACACACCTAAGAGGGATTGCCTTGATTTTAGGTATGTGTGACACAATGATCAAAAACCAATTCACGCATAATCACGATTTTCAGAGCACAAGTTGGAATTGCCTAATTCCTCCGATGATATTGGGTGCCTAGATGAGAGTAATATATGGCTTGAAAGGCTTGGCCAATGGTTGTGTGTATGAGGAGAATGGAGCTTTGTAATCTCAGCCACAAAGGGGAAGAGAAGGATAAGGTTATGACGATAAAGGACTAAAAAATGAGATTATGGTTAATAGAAATGATATTAGTGTTGAGAAGGGTAAAACAAAACTAATGAGAGTGCAATGGCAAGCATGGAGAAGCTCAAAGGAGATATGGAGGCTCTAATACCATGTTGAAACTATGGATCAAGCTCTCTTACTAGCAAAACATTTACCTAATCAAGCCTAATCCTATATTAATTAAACATGATTAAGATGATAATCTACATTTACTCATGATGATGAGTATGTGCAATAGAATCAAGCACAATTAGGATACAAGATTAAGACTTGTACTCATAAAGAGGCTTGAGATATCTGTAAGTGATATGATTTCATTGGGTACACCCTTGGGCTAAATCCCTTTGCTCATGTGGCTTCATGCTATGCTTTGCACTTTCTTGGCTACTCAACTCACTCCCTACCTCTTCCTTGTACTCTTTGGCACCATTTTTCTCAACACTTTCCCATTTTTCTCAACACTTTCCCAGTCCTCCTACTCGGGTCTTTGATGTGCGCACAAGAAAATCATCCTCATATACCACCAGATACAAAATAAAGTTGTATATAAGCCAACAAAACAAATATAGTATACAGCTTTGACACTCATGATATTCAAAATTATTTTAATCAGACCTTCTGATTCTCGTCACATTAACAAGTAAATCATTTGTACATATGTTGATTATTGAGTCGATGTCTTGGATGGATGAAGACTCTTGTCCTTGTTTTACGAAATATTGAGTCTTTGCTGAATAGCTTGAAATTCCTCTTCCGTGGTGGGAAGGTTGGCTTCATAGTAGTAAATAGCATCAGGAGTATGGAACTCTCTGTCCTTGAAATTTGAATCTAGTAGAAGATACTTATCCACATTTGGATCAACGAAATCATCATCTTCTTCAAGATTCTGTGTGATGATGGGCGAGACAGTTGTCCTTCTTCCTGATGTCAAACAACACTTGAATATCTGTTAACATGACATACTGCTTGTTACCTATTGGATATGCGGGGAGGATTGAGGTTGGAATGTGCTCTGTTTCCTTTGTCAAAGCAGGGTACACTTGGGTATCTTCTCTCTTGAGGGCATTAATATCTAGTTTCTCACAGAGGTCCCTCTTCGTGCCAAGTTTATCTCCTTTGCAATCTCATGAACCTCATCATCTTTTGCTCTTGAAGGTTCCTCTGTCCTCTCCTCACATCCTTCTATTAAAGCTTGCCCATCCTCAAGCAGAAGATGAAAATAACAAATAAACCCATAATGGTAGTTAACAAGATGAAATTTACGCTTGTGTAGTGGACACTTACTATGTGTCTTCTTCTTATCCTTTAGCAACATTGAAATATCCATGTTTACCTTATCTCTTGAGGATATTAAAGAAATAAGATCGTCCACATGCACGTATTGAACATTGTCCAGGATGAATCCATCAATAAATGTTCTCCTGGTATTGCTGCTCTTTCTCTTGTTGGAGATTCAAGCATCAAGATACGATTATATCCTCAATGGAGAAATTGCAAGAAAACATATGAGTTATCGGAGGTTGGAGATGGTGCTGGCCAACTTTGTGAAGGAAGTCAAACAATTTCTCCTCAGGAGTTTCTTGAAACCTAGTAATGAGTTTAACCTCAATATTAAAAGGATGTATCTACAAGCAGAAAAAAATGTTAAAACGATTGTTAACTACACAATAATGAAATAATAATGAAGATTTGCAATTACAATGCAAAAGTTAGTACATTGCGATTTACGATGGATGTTGGTGAGTAAGGCTTGATATTGCTTTGTATTGAATCAAGATATACGTATATGTTGCACAAATATGCACCAACCACTTACAAATGTCTTAAAAAGCTAGAAATACTATAACTTACGCAACGAGCAAACATGACTATGGGCCAGCGAGGGTTCCATATTCAAGCCAAAAAGACGTTGTATACTACAAGTCAATATAACATGACTTAGGGTGGATGTTGGTGAGTGAATCCTTATATCGACTTGTACACAGAGTTGAAATATACAAGATCTATGTTGCACTAATATGCAACAACCACTAGAAACTGCCTTCAAAAGCTCGCGATACTATAGTTTTTCATTACAATGCGACTATAGGCTTGTGTAGTGTTTCATATTCATGCTATACTAACCTTGTATATTGCAAGCTAGTACAATGCGATTTAGGGTGAATGTTGGCAAGTGAAGCCTTATATCGTGTTGCACAAAAATGTAATAACCACTAGCAATCGGTCTTGAAAGCTCGTGATACTACAATGTTTTATTAGAACTTGACTATGGGCTAGCGACGATCGAGAGGAGTAAGGAACCTTCCATCTTCACGCTATATTGCAAGTCAATACAACACTATTTAGGGTGGATGTTGGCGATTGAACCCTCATATCGCATTGTACTTAATTACAATATTCAAGGTCTATGTTACACAAATACGTAGCAACCACTAAAAATTTACTTTAAAAGCTTGTCGTGCGACTCTAGCCAATTTTTAGTAAAATGTGAGTATGGGTCGGCGATCGTCCATAGGGTTCCATATTCATGCTATATTGACCTTGTATATCGCAAGCCAGTACAACTCAATTTAAGGTGGATGTTGGTGAGTGAAGACTTACATCATGTTGTATTGAATTGCAATATACAAGGTCTATGTTACACAAATATGCAATAACCAGTACAACTCAATTTAAGGTGGATGTTGGTGAGTGAAGACTTACATCATGTTGTATTGAATTGCAATATACAAGGTCTATGTTGCACAAATATGCAATAACCAGTACAACTCAATTTAAGGTGGATGTTGTGGTGAGTGAAGACTTACATCATGTTGTATTGAATTGCAATATACAAGGTCTATGTTACACAAATATGCAATAACCACTAACAATCGGCTATAAAAATTCACGATACTACAGTTTTTTCAAAATAATGTGATTATGGGCCGATGATCAACTGCTATAGGGTTCTATATTCACACTATAGAGACCTTTTATATTGCAAGTTTGTACACTGCAATTTAGGGTGGATGTTAGCGAGGTGAACCCTTATATCACATTGTACTGAATTGTAATATACATGATTTGCACAGGTATATGAAGGATGCTCACAATCATTTTTCATAATTGAAAAAGAACATTATAAGACCATTAATATTTGAGAACTCACCTTAAAATTTGCAAAGGGTTGGAGATTATCACGGTTAGTATCGGGAAGATTATCGGTAGGAGAAGTGTCAACACACTAGTTGCACATAGGAGCAAAGGTATAAGAAAATAGTTGCATGGAAAAGAATTCCAAGAGTTTCTGAAAGTCACGCTATAAATAATGCATGTGGGAGTGCTTTATCCCATGGTGTTTACACGTGGTAGGTATACATTAACAGCCGCCCACGTTCTTTCACATGAGTGATAGACACGTGTCACTCATGTATTCAGTTATCATCATTGCAGGCCACGTGCAGCTAATGCCATTGCTTCTAACATAATTATGCCGCATCAAACCTACTTAAGGTGTGACCTCTTCTCTTAAACCCTAAACTGTCAAATTTAACAGAGCGAGCTCTTCTTAAACAACACGTCTTATTTTCATTTGTCTTTGACGTGGTCTGCTCTTCATCGTCTACACCATCTAATCTTCTCAATCTTATGGACAACATTTTGTTGACAAGTAAGCTTTCATTTCTTAATCCAATGTTTAATAACTGTCTTCTTCTTCCCTCCCGTGGCATGCCACTTATGCATGGAGTCTCGAAAGATTCCTAAACAAAAAACGTAGCACTCTAACATCACTCTTCCTATAGTACGATCATTATAACGCAAAGACAACGCCTTGTACACTTACGGGGCATTACATTGATTGGTGTTAAATAGGTGTTTAACATGTGTAGGGTTTCCTTGATTTTGAATTCAATACAATGCAATGTGAGGGATTGAATGTGTTGGATGTCTTCCTATCATGTTGTAATGAATTTTAACCAAAAAGTTTTCCTTGTTTGTTTGGGTGTTGGAGTTTCTTTGATTATGAATTTAGTACAACACGTTGTATGGGTTTGAATGTGTTGGATGTTTGCTTATCACATTGTAGTGGTTTTTATCCAAAATGTTTCCTTATCAATCATTTGAGCTGATTTTATGTGTTGGAGTTTCTTTTATTGTGAATCCAATATAACACGATGTGGGGGATTGAATGTGTTGGACGTCTGTCTATCGCATTGTGGTGATTTTTATCTAAAATGTTTTCCTTGTTAGTCATTTGTTGTTTTATTTATTGTGAATTCAGTACAACACAATGTGGGAGATTAAATGTGTTGGATGTCTTCCTATCGCATTGTAGTGAATTTCATCCAAAAAGTTTTCCTTGTCTGTCATTTGAGCTTATTTTATGTGTTGGAGTTTGTTTGATTGTGAATTCAGTACAATGCGATGCATGGGTTTGATGGTTCTCGACCATTCGTCTAGAAATACTATAACTTACGCAACGAGCAAACATGACTATGGGCCAGCGAGGGTTCCATATTCAAGCCAAAAAGATGTTGTATACTACAAGTCAATATAACATGACTTAGGGTGGATGTTGGTGAGTGAATCCTTATATCGACTTGTACACAGAGTTGAAATATACAAGATCTATGTTGCACTAATATGCAACAACCACTAGAAACTGCCTTCAAAAGCTCGCGATACTATAGTTTTTCATTACAATGCGACTATAGGCTTGTGTAGTGTTTCATATTCATGCTATACTAACCTTGTATATTGCAAGCTAGTACAATGCGATTTAGGGTGAATGTTGGCAAGTGAAGCCTTATATCGTGTTGCACAAAAATGTAATAACCACTAGCAATCGGTCTTGAAAGCTCGTGATACTACAATGTTTTATTAGAACTTGACTATGGGCTAGCGACGATCGAGAGGAGTAAGGAACCTTCCATCTTCACGCTATATTGCAAGTCAATACAACACTATTTAGGGTGGATGTTGGCGATTGAACCCTCATATCGCATTGTACTTAATTACAATATTCAAGGTCTATGTTACACAAATACGTAGCAACCACTAAAAATTTACTTTAAAAGCTTGTCGTGCGACTCTAGCCAATTTTCAGTAAAATGTGAGTATGGGTCGGCGATCGTCCATAGGGTTCCATATTCATGCTATATTGACCTTGTATATCGCAAGCCAGTACAACTCAATTTAAGGTGGATGTTGGTGAGTGAAGACTTACATCATGTTGTATTGAATTGCAATATACAAGGTCTATGTTACACAAATATGCAATAACCAGTACAACTCAATTTAAGGTGGATGTTGGTGAGTGAAGACTTACATCATGTTGTATTGAATTGCAATATACAAGGTCTATGTTGCACAAATATACAATAACCAGTACAACTCACAATTTAAGGTGGATGTTGTGGTGAGTGAAGACTTACATCATGTTGTATTGAATTGCAATATACAAGGTCTATGTTACACAAATATGCAATAACCACTAACAATCGGCTATAAAAATTCACGATACTACAGTTTTTTCAAAATAATGTGATTATGGGCCGATGATCAACTGCTATAGGGTTCTATATTCACACTATAGAGACCTTTTATATTGCAAGTTTGTACACTGCAATTTAGGGTGGATGTTAGCGAGGTGAACCCTTATATCACATTGTACTGAATTGTAATATACATGATTTGCACAGGTATATGAAGGATGCTCACAATCATTTTTCATAATTGAAAAAGAACATTATAAGACCATTAATATTTGAGAACTCACCTTAAAATTTGCAAAGGGTTGGAGATTATCACGGTTAGTATCGGGAAGATTATCGGTAGGAGAAGTGTCAACACGCTAGTTGCACATAGGAGCAAAGGTATAAGAAAATAGTTGCATGGAAAAAAATTCCAAGAGTTTCTGAAAGTCACGCTATAAATAATGCATGTGGGAGTGCTTTATCCCATGGTGTTTACACGTGGTAGGTATACATTAACAGCCGCCCACGTTCTTTCACATGAGTGATAGACACGTGTCACTCATGTATTCAGTTATCATCATTGCAGGCCACGTGCAGCTAATGCCATTGCTTCTAACATAATTATGCCGCATCAAACCTACTTAAGGTGTGACCTCTTCTCTTAAACCCTAAACTGTCAAATTTAACAGAGCGAGCTCTTCTTAAACAACACGTCTTATTTTCATTTGTCTTTGACGTGGTCTGCTCTTCATCGTCTACACCATCTAATCTTCTCAATCTTATGGACAACATTTTGTTGACAAGTAAGCTTTCATTTCTTAATCCAATGTTTAATAACTGTCTTCTTCTTCCCTCCCGTGGCATGCCACTTATGCATGGAGTCTCGAAAGATTCCTAAACAAAAAACGTAGCACTCTAACATCACTCTTCCTATAGTACGATCATTATAACGCAAAGACAACGCCTTGTACACTTACGGGGCATTACATTGATTGGTGTTAAATAGGTGTTTAACATGTGTAGGGTTTCCTTGATTTTGAATTCAATACAATGCAATGTGAGGGATTGAATGTGTTGGATGTCTTCCTATCATGTTGTAATGAATTTTAACCAAAAAGTTTTCCTTGTTTGTTTGGGTGTTGGAGTTTCTTTGATTATGAATTTAGTACAACACGTTGTATGGGTTTGAATGTGTTGGATGTTTGCTTATCACATTGTAGTGGTTTTTATCCAAAATGTTTCCTTATCAATCATTTGAGCTGATTTTATGTGTTGGAGTTTCTTTTATTGTGAATCCAATATAACACGATATGGGGGATTGAATGTGTTGGACGTCTGTCTATCGCATTGTGGTGATTTTTATCTAAAATGTTTTCCTTGTTAGTCATTTGTTGTTTTATTTATTGTGAATTCAGTACAACACAATGTGGGAGATTAAATGTGTTGGATGTCTTCCTATCGCATTGTAGTGAATTTCATCCAAAAAGTTTTCCTTGTCTGTCATTTGAGCTTATTTTGTGTGTTGGAGTTTGTTTGATTGTGAATTCAGTACAATGCGATGCATGGGTTTGATCGTGTTGGATGTGCACCTATCGAGTTGTAGTGATTTTATCCAAACTTTTTTCTTATTAGTCCTTTGAGTTGATTTTGCGTATTGGAGTTTCCTTTATTGTGAATTTAGTACAATGCAATGTGGGTGATTGAATGTGTTGAATGTTTGCCTATCATGTTGTTGTGATATTGGTGGCGACCAACTTAGGGACAACATTTGCAGAGTTGTGCTATAGACCAATAACAACACACACAGGGATGAGCACATAAGGAAGGAGATATCCTAGGCACTAATATTCATAGGTCTTGAAATGATTGTGATGAAACCAATGACAACACACACAGGGATGAGCACATAAGGAAGGAGATATCCTAGGCACTAATATTTATAGGTCTTGAAATGATTGTGTGATGAAGAGAAGAAACATAGACCTAAATCCATGTACTACTTTTCCCAAACCCTCGAATGAAGAAATCTCTCCGGCTTGGGAGGTCCTCCTCCTTTAAGCTCGCTGCTGTGTCAGTCCAAAGAAGAAGGTGCACTCCTCTCTCTCTCTTCTCTCACATGTATTTTGATTGTCTCTCTCTCACTCACACCTCTCCCTTTATTTTGCCTATGACTCTTGTGGTGATGAAAACCCTTGTGACTCTTGTGGCAATGGCGGTAATGCTACCGCGCTGAAGGCTGTGTGGAAGGCAACGATGACTGAGCATTGCCTTCTAGATGTGTGGATTAGGGCACATGCTTGCCACCATTAAGCCATGGCTTGATGGGGGCAGCAACAAGCGGGTGGGGATATGATGGAGGCCCGGGCTATCATGATCGAATGAGCAACAACTTATGTGCTCCTCCAGACTCCAACTCTGCATCTGCCACATTAATCAAATTTTTTAATTTAAAAAATTCTTATTTCGTCAACTTTGTTGCTTATGAGTACCTCCAACTCGCACTGCCCTGTATGCCCCCTTTTGAATCTTCCAACACCATAGCCAACACCATTAGATTGATTCGTCATGAATTGTGTGGTAACTGCTATGCAATGGCATAACACCATGGTCAACACCATTAAGCCGTGGTCATGGCTTAATGGTGTTGGCCATGGAATCCAATACCATTAAGCCATGGTCATGAATTGTGTGTGGTAATTTCTATGCAATCCAATACCATTAAGCCATGGTCATGAATTGTGTGTGGTAATTTCTATGCAATGGCATAACACCATGGTCAACACAATTAAGCCATGGCTTAATGGTGTTGGCCATGGAATCCAATACCATTAAGCCATGGGTTAATGGTGTTAGCCACAATTAATCCATGGCTAAATGGTGATGGATGCCATGCCAACACCACATCATACTAGCATAGAGAAGAGTGAAATGGAAGCAACACACAACACACAACACACAATACACACACAAGTCTATAGACTTGTGTCTATGTGTAAAATAAACAAAGAAGTGTGTAGAAGAAACAATACATAGCACACAAGTCCTAAACTACTATCTCTATTATGTACAAGAAGAAAGGATATAATTGAAACTCTAGTACAAAGGGTGGTTAAGAATGTATACACCTATTTATAGCCTTTAGAAGTGTCCTTGCCCAACCCACATGTAGAGAAGTACTATGTATAAAGGCCTACGCTGAGAGCTCTTCTCTTTTTGTTTGCAATACAAATAAAGCCATGGTAAACTACAGAAAATATGCATATTGGATCATAGATGGCTAGCATTCTATCTATGCTGCAAAGGCAATTGTATCAGAGGATAATATTGATATGAGCTTACTCTACTTGAAAGATGTTTATAGGTATTGAAAGGCTCGGATTGTTGTGAATGCACCTCCAACAGTGACGGTGGCCATCTCCAAGATGGCAAATCTAGAGGCACAAGCATTATTCATGAAGCAGCCCTATAGTGATATATTAAAGCACTTGAGAAGCCAGTATGAGCATTATAAAAAGCCTTCAAGACCAGCAGAGTTGGAGTCCCACATGGACACCCTTCTCGTGTAAATTGGGATGTAAGTCATTGTATCTTATGTTTTTTAATCTTATTTGATAGCTTTTTTGATGTACCAGAATTGGAACTGTTTTGTTGTTTACATCTTGCTCTCGAAGGGGGTTGCAGAGACAAGGAAAAGATTGACATGGTTGATAGAGTGATGCTACTAAAGCAAGATAAGGTTTTGCAAGAACAGCTATTGCTTCAATTCAACAATGTTAATAATTCAAAGAAATGCAAGGACTGGCAGGAGCTGGCTTCAACTTATCACATTAATGATAGTGTCTACCATGTGCTTCATCTCTAAAGTGTGAGCCATGGATAAAGGCAAGATTGCAAGTTGGTAAGAAGAACTTGGAGTTTCCATCAGATGCAAAGGGTTACATACAATGGATTGTTGCTGTCAATAGGGAAGAGCAGGTTGTGGATTGATCTTCCATGGCGTATTCCCATTGTGAGCTTAGAGATGGAAGGCGAACACTTTTTAGCTCGATTTTATCAAAATCAAATGCTGATTGGATTGTGTGTCTTGGATAGCACACAGAAGGGAGTGCAAGAGATATGCAGTCGAGAATTGAGAGATTTTTTCAATTGTTGAATGGCATCATGGAAGTCTCACAATCACAATATGCATTCCTTGCCTTTTTAAAGATTGTTGATATTGTGTGTCTGCACAAGATGCTCTACAGAAAGTTCCTGGATGGCATAGAACGGTACTATGGTGCTCTACATTTTGTGCATGATGCACCATGCAATGGTGCAATCGAGCTCTTCAGTGTGATTATTTTTTTGAGTAAGGAAAACACGTATGAAGGCTATGACAACTATGTTGGCGCTCAGGGTCCCATCTTAGATGCAGCTATGTTACCATTGGAGTATGATAAACTAAAGAGTATGGACCCGATAGTCTTTTTACAACACTGAAAAAGGCCATGGTCATCGATGAGTGCATAAAGAGTCTATGTATGTAAGACATTATGATGATTGATGCATATAGTAATGACTTTGTGTCAAAGCAAGCACTGAAGGCAAAAAGAGAGGTAATATGTCTAGTGGAGAGAGCTCAAGACCGTGATAACATGCATTCCAATATCTTGGCGTTTGCAAAGTTGGATCATAGTGTTAGACAGTGGGCAAAGATCCTTGAGGAGCCACAACCAATTGCTACTTCTACCTCCCAAGCATCTATTTCACAAGCAGCTGAAGAAGCCCAACCCTTGCCTGTGAGACAAATTTCTACTGTAGGCTTGGTTTCTAAGCTTATATGCTCAAAGAAAAGAAAATAATTTGTGTAACTGTTCACTAGATGCTAAGAGAGCTTTCTTCTACAAGGAGTCTCATGAGCTAGCGGCATTGATTTTGTAAATGTCTTTTTCCTTATTGAATATAAATTTGTCGTTTACCTTAAGGTGTCTAGTTAAATATTTTGTGGAAGTTATTCTTGTCTCTTCTATGCACACAATAAAATGGCCCTAGGTCCACCAACCTACATATGAAAAGTCATGTTTTTTTGCTATGCGCAGTCTCTTGTATGCACAATATAATGATTTAATAATGGTCATAGAGCCATTCTTTTTATGCACATCAACCTTAAGATTGGCCCTAGGGCCATTCTTGCAATGCTCTAGTGTATTCTTCCAAGAATGGCCCCAGGACCATTTCAGACTTGCATGCTCTTTGAGCCTGAAGATCGTATTGGAATGGCCATGGACCATCCAAGAATGGGCCTAGGGCCATTCTTGATGAGAATGTGCATGCAAGAATGGCCAGGGGCCATTCTACCCTTGGTGCTACACCCAACTTTCTTACATGCTCTTGGGCACCCAATAATGGTCCTAGGGCCATTCTTGATGAGAATGTGCATGCAAGAATGGCCAGGGGCCATTCTAGCCTTGGTGCCACCCAACTTTCTTACATGCTTGGGCACCCAATAATGGTCCTAAGGCCATTCTATTCTTGCACAACAGGTGGTGCGAGAATGGCCCTAGGGCCATTCTTTCATGGCAACTAAGGCCACTATTTTGATACAAGGGCCTCAAAAAGCACTCTTTGAGTTGCCCTAGGACATGCAAGAATTTCCCGTGGGCCATTCTTGCATGATCCCAGGGCTATTCTCTAAGTTTAAGGCTATTCTTGCATCCTCTTTTGGTCTTAAGGTTGTGTTGGAATGGCCATGGGGCATCCAAGAATGGATCTAGGGCCGTTCTTTTCATGCACAATAAGTGTAAGAATGGGCCATTCTTGATGCTCTTTTGTGCATGCAAGAATGGCCTTGGGGCCATTCTAGCATGGGCTTGGTAGATCACTTGCATGCTCATGGGCATCTAAGAATGGCTCCTAAGGCCATCCTTGCATGGCAAATCAAGCCCTTGTTTTGCCTTAAAGGACTCAAAGAACATGTAAGAGTGGCCCTAGAGTATCCTTAAATGGCCCCATGGCCATTCTTGCATGACCCGATGGCCTCAAGGTCATATTTGAGATGGCCATGGGGCATCCAAGAATGGCCCTAGGGCAATTCTTTTCATGCACAGGAGGTGCAAGAAACAGCCACTACTTGCCTTACAGGCCTTAAACAACATACAAGAGTGGCCCTGGGGAATCCAAGAATGGCCTCATGTGCAAGAATGGTCCTAGAGCCATTCTTTCATGGCAAATAAGGCCTGAAAAAGTATTCAAGAGTGGCCTAAAAGATTGGCCATTCTTGTCATGCATAACAAGTGCAAGAATGGTCCATGGGCCATTCGTTTCTTACACCACAAATCGAAGAATTATCCCAGGGCTTATCCCAGGGCCATTCTTGCTGCATGACCTAAGGGCCATTCTCTAAGGCTATTCTTGCATCCTCTTTCAATCTTAATGTTGTGTTGGCATGGCCATGGGGCAACAAGAATGGCCCTAGGGCCATTCTTTTCATGCACAACAAGTGTAAGAATGGCCCATTCTTGATGCTCTTGGGCATGCAAGAATGGCCCACGGAGGGGACATTCTAGAATGGGCTTGATGGATCACCCAACTTTCTTGCATGCTCTTGCACATAATAGGTCAATTCTCATCTCTCCACGTATAGATGAGCATAGAGTGGCCTCATGGAAAATTTATGCTCCGTATATTGATGAGAAGAGATATATTCTCTTTTTTAATGGCATAGATCCAATTTATACCTTTGTTACCATTTTATATTGGCTTCAAGACATGCTTTTTTGCTTTTTTGTGAAGATTGGCATCTACTCTCCTTATACCTTGTTGGATATTAGAATGTACAACAGGTGCCTATCTAGTCTCCCTTGTGTCTACTAATGGTGCAAAGTAAACTCGTATCTACGTACAACCATGTACAATGCACAAGCTAGTATAGAATAGTTATAGCATGGGTTTCTAATTTCACTTATATTGCTTGTGCTTGGTACAGACCCAGAAAATTAAGCATACTTCCCTATACCATGTGTTGCGCGATATGTGAGAGAGCGTGATCCTCTTGGAACATCCATTTTTCCTATTCAAATTAAAAAATGTTTGAAATTAATAATGTAACCTTTATGGTCCATTCTTCAACCATACAAGAAGCAGGTTTGGACTTTTTTTATCCTCTTCTCTTCCAAGAGGTGCGACTATTCTTCATTATGGTGGAGACAAGTAATATCTCCATGATTGGAAGGAGTTGTGTAAGTTGAATCCAAGAGCTTTGAAGTACTCATTTGAAGAGGATCCCAAGGTAGATAGTCCAGAGGATAGGGTGTACATCGTTGGTGATGTAGAGTATGGAAATGTAGCAGGATACATAAACAGTTGTCAAGGCACAAACATGAGACCAAATGTATGTTTTACTCTTCACCCAGAATTACCCCCTTGGTGTACATGAGATAAGAATGTCAATTCAATAGAGTATGGCTACATATGTGTGGAAACCTTATGCAATATTCATGCTGGTGAAGAGTTGTTAGCTAATTATAGCTTTCTTTGATTCTATGTACACTCTTGATGATTGACGATAGAAATATTAATCGTTTACATTGTCACGTTTAATTATTTTAAGTTAATCTCTTTCATAGTTTTAGTGTAAACGCCATGATTGTTGTACATAGTCTATTCATGTAATTGTCATGCATGGAAAGAATGTCCCTACTAGGCCATTCTTGAATGCCCCTACTAGGCCATTCTTGAATGCCCCAAGCCACTCCAACATGGCCTTGAGGCTAACTAAGAATGGTTAAGGACCATTCTTCGATGCCTCGTGACAACTCTAGCATAGCCTTGGAGTGAAGCAAGAATGGCCTAGGGCCATTCTTTCTCCTCTTGTTCATGTGAGAATGACTCTAGGACTATTATTAGATGTGCTAGGGCCATTTCAACATGACCTTCAGGTCATTAGGGCATGTAACTATTAGGTCTAAAGATTCATGACTGGCACAACTTCATTCAGGTACCATAGCTTTCAATACATAGATTCATTCTTAATATTTATCTAGATATAATTATATGATTAACATCTACTTTCTTGATCACTTGGCAGCATGTGCTACCATAATTTGGTCATTCAAGACTGTTTGATACCTGCCATACGTGATATTATTTATCAACTAGCATCCTCTTCTCACGGTAAGGTTACCCAATTTCACTTTATTGTTATTCCTTTATTCTCAATATGTTTCCGAAAAAAATCTAAATGAGTTTGAATTATTATGCCAGGTTTGTTGTTTTAAAAGAGATTAACTCCTTTGACTTGCCCCGAGAATGAAAGATGAAAGCATAATGCTTTTATGTTTGATGGAGAAAGAATTACCAAGAGGCTTCTTCGATAGCCAAGTGCATTTACTTGTTCTCATCGTGGATAAAATTTTCCTTGCAGGTGTCGTAATAAGTATCCGATGTATGTTCTTCTTTGAGCACTTTATGAAAGTTATTAAAGGAATTTCTTGTCAGAGAGCACGACCAGAAGAGTCCATGGCTGAGGGATGGTTGGTTCTTGAATCATTATATTATGTAACAAAGTATATGGTTAATATGGATCCGAATACGCCAAGGTTATGGAAAGCTGATGAAGATGATAAGAATACAGGGGAGGTACTATCATGCAATGGAAAGGAAATAAAGCTATCATTGGAGCTTCGTGAACATATAAATTCCTTTATGTTATATAACACAAAAAAGATGAAGAAATGGATCAAAGTGTATGACATTGAGATGGCAAAGTGTACAGGAAAAAGATCTCACCAAAAAGCTCAAAAATGTCTTCTGCCAACAATGATGGAATGGATTAAAGGGCTAATGAAAACCATGGAGAAAGAAGGCAAAACAATTGATCAAGATGAAGAAGGGAATATCATGGAGAAAAAAGAGAAAATAATTGATCAAGATGAAATAGAAATATCATGTGGATGTGATAAATATGTATGAATACCTTCTTTACTACTTTAATGTTTTGAATCATGCTATTTAATTTACGTATGTATAATTACATCTTAATCATTAACATCATATTGTACTTACAAGCACACTGTTAGAGTAGTATGTGAGCTTATGGACAACATTTTCGCATTGAAAGAATTGATAAGTGACGACTCACTATGGATTTTGCATGCCGGGTACTACCTAAGCATGCCGAAAGCTATCGACATGCAATGAGGCCTCCCAATGCATATCGGGTGTGCTGTCTAAGCATGCCCATAGCTACCGGCATGCACTTGAAGCTCCCAATGCATGCCGGGTGCTACTTAAGCATGCCAGTAGTTACCGGCATGCATTCGGAGCTCCCGGTGCATGTCATTAGCTCCCGGGTGCTACTGACGCTTACCGATAGCTACCGGCATGCACTCGGAGCCCCCAATGCATGCGGCATCCTACTTAAGCATGCCGGGTGCTACCTAAGCATGCCAATAGAGTTGTCAATGTATGACGGTAGCTCATAAGCATGCCCGTACAACTTGAGCATGCTGGTAGATACCTAAGCATGTCGGGTGCTACCCAAGCATGCCAATAGAGTTGTCAATGTACGACAGTAGCTATGCTTTAATAGTAAATAGAAACACATATCACTTAAGCATGCCGGTAGCTACCGGCATGCACCGAGACCTACCAATCCATGCCGGGTGCTACCTAAGTATGCCGATAGCTACCGGCAAGCGTCAGTAGCATCCGGGAGCTAATGGCATGTACTGAGAGCTCCCAATGCATGCCGGGTGCTACCTAAGCATGCCGGTAGCTACTGTCATACATTGGGAGCTCCCGCCGATGCATGCCATTAGCTCACGGGTGCTACTAATGCTTGCCGATAGCTACCGGCATGCACACGGAGCTCCCAATGCATGCGAGGTCCTACCTAAGCATGCTGGGTGCTACCCAAGCATGTGAGTAGAGCTGTCAATGCATGACGGTAGCTCCTAATGCATGCTTAATAGTTAATAGAAACACATATAACGTAAGCATACCGGTAGCTACCGGCATGGGTTAATACATTAAAACTTAAGCATGATGGTAGCTACCGACATGCACTGAGACCTCCCAATGCATGCCAAGTGCTACCTAAACATGCCGATAGCTACCAGCATGCACTGGAAACTCCCAATGCATGCCCGGTGCTACCTAAGCATGCTAAAAGCTATCGGCATGCACCGAGACTTCCCAATGCATGCCGGGTGCTACCTAAGCACGTCGATAGCTACCGGCATGCATTGGAAGCTCCCAATGCATGCCGGATACTACTTAAGTATGCCGAAAGCTATCGGCATGCACCAAGACCTCCCAATGCATACCGGGTGCTACCTAAGTACGCCGATAGCTATCGGCATGCACTCGAAGCTCCCAATGCATGCCGGGTGCTACCTAAGCATGCCAATAGTTACTGGTACGCATTGGGAGCTCCTAGTGCATGCCATTAGCTTCCGGGTGCTACTGACGTTTGCCAGTAGCTACCGGCATGCACACGGAGCTCCCAATGCATGTGGGGTCCTACCTAAGCATGCTGATACAACGTGAGCACGCCGGTAGCTACCTAAGCATGCCAGGTGCTACCCAAGCATGTGAGTAGAGCTATCAATGCATGACGGTAGCTCCTAATTGTTGAAATATACAAGTGAAAAGGGTGTGTGTGGGAACAAGCTCTTGGATAGAGGCTGTAAAAGAGGAGATGTAATTGTGAAAGAACCTGTGAAAAGGTGAGGAGAATCTACTGGGAGAGAATAATGGGTAGCATGAGGGAATTTAGGAGTGTGGAGATATTCTGGGAGATATTCAGGGAAAAGAGAAGAGGTGGAGAGAATCAGGCAAGAGGTGGAGATATTCAGGGAGTGAATCATGGAGAAATCAATGGGATTTGATGCTTGATGTAAACTCTATAAATTGAGGCATAGCCCTAATGAGAATTTGCTGGTTTTTGAGTATCCATGCCTACATTAATCTATGTGCTAATTATTCACTAATTACATCTTAATCACTTGCTAATCACTTTGTTAATTATGCTGATTCTAGTGTTTGATCCACCATAGCTCATCATTTTGCTCAAATTTCAACATGGTATCAGAGCCATGCCTAGAATCAACTAGATTTATGAGCCCATTAGTGAATTAATCAGGATTAGTAAGATAATTAGCAAAAAAATCAGTTCTTAGTGAGTTTTCACTCTTCCCCTTCACCCCCAGCCAGTGGAGGGTCTCTAGCATCCAGCACAGTTAAAATTAGGTCATGAGCTTCTAGCTTAAGCTAGCTAAGCTCATTAGCTTCAAGCTCATCCACTCCACGCTGCAAACCGCGCAGAAATGATGCAGAAATCAACGTTTGAACCGGCGCCGTTTTTCTGAAGTGGAATGAAGATTGCTCTTTGCTCAGGTCAAAACTCTCTAATTCCTCTTAGCACAAAGGGTAATCAAGCATGCTCTACAAGCTGGTGAAGACAGAAATCAATTTCATCAAGTCTACAGAGAGATCAAAGCTCTTCATCAAATCTGCAGGTGACTTTGGTAAAACAGAGATTAAGCTTTCATTATTTGCTCAAATCTTATGTTTCTTGGCTTAATCCTCTACTAGACTCATTGCTATTGATGCCTTTCAAAGCATTTGAGCTCATTTGAAGTGGAAGGCACCAGATCTGAGCTCCCCGCATACTCTGTTTTCTGTACATAAACCAGAGCATTAATTTGCTAATCAGTGATTAATCAGTGCTAATCACTGTACTTTTGGTGCAATTGAGGGTTCAAATTAACCATTAGGTATCTGATACAGATCCCTATAACTTCAGATTTCAAATCGGAGTTGGTTTGATACTCCAACCATCCCGTACAAATTGGTTACTCTCAATTTAATGTAATTTCTGGTGATTTTAAGCTGATAAAATTGTTGTAATCATCTATTAAATACCAGATTGAGTTGTAAAAGGGTAGACACTGCCCTTGAATCTTGATTTTGGATCAAGAGGTAAGACCCCCTTCACTTCACCATGAATTCAGCACAGGAAATAGCCAAATTTAATGGAGAACAGTTCTATACATGGCAAACAAAAACCATGTATTTGCTGATGAGGAAAAATCTGTGGGGATTAGTTGAAGGGAGAGATGAATGCCCAGAGAGAGGGGAAAATGAGTGGAAGAGTAGGAATGAAAAAGCATTGGGGCTTATTGCACTCAGTTTAAATGATGAGATCATTCACCATATCACAGGGATACAGTGGGCAAAAGATGCATGGGATGAACTCAATAAATTATTTGGTACACAAGCAAAAAATTCCAAGATAAATCTATTAATGTAATTTTACAAATTGGACATGAAGGAAAGTGAACCCTTAATCACACACTTGAACAAATATAAAAGCATTAAGCAACAGCTGGCAGCTATTGGCAAAAAGGTAGAAGATGATGAAGCATTAGCTGTACTTTTGAAGAGTGTGGACAAGGGAGATTATGAAAACATTGTAGCAACACTAAAGAATGTGCCTGAACTGAAGATACACGAGATAGAAGCAGCTCTACTGGAGCAAGAGAGCAGAGGCAAAGAGAAGAAAGAGCTCGACTCAACAGCAGGAGAGGAAAAAGCATTCTTCACCCGAGGAGGATTCTCTCGAGGACGAGGACGAGGAAGAGGCAGAGTAGGAGGGAGGACCTTCACTTGCCACAAATGTGGAAAGCCAGGACACATGGCGAGAGACTGCTACAGCAAACCCAGTGAAGAAGGAACGACATCGGCAAACTTCATGGAGGCTCCAAGAGAAGTGGAGTCGGATCATCTTTTCTGAGAGAGAGAGAGAGAGAGAGCCCACAACCCAATGTAACCTGCCCCAACAAAGTAAAACCACCTCTGAGCCACCGATGATGTAGGCCAAGTGGTAGATGTATGTATGAGCACTTTAGTCAAGGTCACGGGCACTTATAGTAGCCTTGGACACATAGAGAGAGAGTGTGTCAAGGACTATGGAGTTTAGGGACTTGAGGCACTGGTCGCGGGCTATCAAGTAAGAGGGAAACTTGATACAGGGTCCAGGTGTGTTAGGATTATTCACTTGAGGGGAGGTGTTGAAATATACAAGTGAAAAGGGTGTGTGTGGGAACAAGCTCTTGGATAGAGGCTGTAAAAGAGGAGATGTAATTGTGAAAGAACCTGTGAAAAGGTGAGGAGAATCTACTGGGAGAGAATAATGGGTAGCATGAGGGAATTTAGGAGTGTGGAGATATTCTGGGAGATATTCAGGGAAAAGAGAAGAGGTGGAGAGAATCAGGCAAGAGGTGGAGATATTCAGGGAGTGAATCATGGAGAAATCAATGGGATTTGATGCTTGATGTAAACTCTATAAATTGAGGCATAGCCCTAATGAGAATTTGCTGGTTTTTGAGTATCCATGCCTACATTAATCTATGTGCTAATTATTCACTAATTACATCTTAATCACTTGCTAATCACTTTGTTAATTATGCTGATTCTAGTGTTTGATCCACCATAGCTCATCATTTTGCTCAAATTTCAACACTAATGCATGCTTAATAGTTAATAGAAACACATATAACGTAAGCATGCCGATAGCTACCGGAATACACCGGGACCTCCCAATGCATGCTTAATAGTTAATAGAAATACATAAGACTTAAGCATGCTGGTAGCTACCGGCATGCACTGGGACCTCCCAATGCATGCCGGGTGCTACCTAAGCACGCCGATAGCTATCGGCATTCACTGGAAGCTCCCAATGCATGCCGGGTGCTACCTAAGTATGCCGAAGCTATCAGCATACACCTAGACTTCCCAATGCATGCCGGGTGTTACCTAAGCACGTCGATAGCTACCGGCATGCACTGGAAGCTCCCAATGCATGCCAGGTGCTACCTAAGCATGTCGAAAGCTGTCGGCATGCACCAAGACCTCCCAATCCATATTGGGCGCTACCTAAGCACGCCGATAGCTACCGGCATGCACTTGGAAGATCCCAATGCATACCAGGTGCTACCTAAGAATGCTGAAAGCTATCGGCATGCACCGAGACCTCCGGGTGCCTAAGTACGCCGATAGCTATTGGCATGCACGTGAAGCTTCCAATGCATGCCGGGTGCTACCTAAGCATGCCAATAATTATTGGCACGCATTGAGAGCTCCCAGTGCATGCCATTAGCTTCCGAGTGCTACTGACGCTTGCCGGTAGCTACCGGCATGCACTCGGGGCTCCCAATGCATGCGGGGTCCTATACCTAAGCATGCCGGTACAACGTGAGCATGCCGGTATGGCGGGTGACTTTGAACATCATAGCTAGGAGATATAGTCTAATGAAGAATTGACTATTTAGTATTTGGACATTCCGGTGAGAGCTATTTTAATCCTCACACTAGCTACAGCTAGCTAGCACTGCAAGAGGGCTTGATAAGATCAGGTAACTTGCGGTACCATCTCCAATTACAACCACAAAACACTATCCCAACTGAAGTTCTTGGCTTGCCTCTGCTATAACCCAGCGGTTTCCTCAAAATAGTAGCCACTTGGAACAAAGAATGGTCCCATTCTTCCACCTATTGTGCATGAAAAGAATGGCCCTAGGGCCATTCTTTGATGCCCCAGGGCCATTCTTAATGCCCCTTGGGATCGTGGAATCCGTACACATGTTTTGCATGAAAAGAATGGTCCTAGGGCCATTCTTGATGCCCCAAGGCCATTCCAAAATGACCTTGAGGCCTTGGGGTCATATAAGAGTGGCCCTTGGGTCATACAAGAATATTCCTTACACGTGCATGGCAAGAATGGTCCTAGGGCCATTCTTGGATGCCCCATGGCTATTCCAAAATGACCTTGAGGCCTTGGGGTCATGCACGAATGGTCCTTACACCTGTTGTACATGAAAAGAATTGCCCTAGGGCCATTCTTGGATGCCCCATGGCCATCCCAAATGACCTTGAGACCTTGGGGTCATGTAAGAATGGCCCTTGGGCCATTTTTCCACGTGTTGCGCGTGAAAAGGACTACAACAAGAAGGCTGCAAATCTCTTCTCTTTGGCACTTTGCATGTAGTTGTGTAGCTCTCCCTTATCAAAATAGAACTCATGGAGTTCTCTTCATGCAAGCTGCCCAAAATAGTCCACTTTTTAAAAAGTGGGATAGGTACACTAACAATTTTTGAGGTGAACCCCCCGAGCATGCTAGTAGCACCGGCATGCATCGGGATAAAATAGGGATGATACCTCATCCACCATACAGGTCAAGAAATGCCCTTCATCCACACTCAAGTTCCTAGGAGTATCCATCGAGAGGGCTTTTCTAGATGTAGAGGGCCAGACGATCCAAATAGAGGGCATACTCCCCTCGTCAATCTCATATCCAGGAGATACTCTAGAGACATCGCAGTACTTTCCCACAAGAGGGATCTCTATATATTTGTTAAGAGAGCTAAGTCTTCACTCTCCAAGATGAGTTAATGCTTGTGCATATACATACATAAGCTCATATATATGCATAAGTTCATGCTTGTGCATATACATACATAGCCTCCTACGCACATATATACTTATGCTACATGTACATGCATAAAAAGGGATATGGATACTCTAAACATCAATGCATGTATATGCTTGTACAGAAGATTTAGCTCATGTATATTCATAAGCTTATGCTTGTGAATAAACATACATAGCCTCATAAGCACATACATACATAAGCTTATGCTTATACTATATGTGCATACATAAGCTTATGTTTATGCTTGTGCATAAACATACATAGCCTCATAAGCACATACATATATAAGCTTATGCTTATACTATATGTTCATAAGCATAAAAAGTAATACAAAATCAATCATAGCCTCATAAGCCAATACATACATAAGCTTATGCTTATGTTATATGTGCATGCATAGAAAACAATACATGTACTTCAATATGCATGAAAAAAACAATTAAATCAATAAATTTATATGGAAGGACTTACGGTTGCTTAGGTCGAAGCTTCTTCTTTCGTTGCTCCTCTACAACCACCGCTTTGCCTTTGCCACTTATTGGAGGTGCATCTCCAACTCTTTTCGATTCTTGTATGGTCAAGGGAGCTTCCCTTGTGATCGGCCTCCCTCTCTCATCATGTCTACTGATGCTTGGATCTCTTGGATAGTGGGACAGGGCTCTTAGGAGTCCTCCTACCATAAAATTGGACGGCAGCTTGCAAGTAAAGTGTGTAGCAAAAGTAGTCGAGGCGGCTTCGATTGTAGCCATTGAAACATGAATGAAAGTGAAACGTGTAGCAAAAGGCTGCAATAGTAAAGTAGTCGAGGTGGCTACAATTTGTAGCCATTGACACATGAATGAAAGCGAAGTGTGTAGCAAAAGGCACATGGACCGCAACCTGCTTGATCAAAGGGAGTCCTGCCACATCACGCAAGGGGCGGAGAAGACCAAGTCAGGTCTGGTATCTGATCTTGGGCTAGCTTCATAGTCGAGACTATATTTGAAACGTATTACTGTATACCCTTAATTGCCTCTCTGCCCTCCTGATCATTATCAGTATCACCGAGTGCCTGAGCTTAAGAACTTTATAATTAGAATTGCAAGGTCACTTGCGTGCTCACAGAACGCTTGCAGCGCACCATGCTCAACGCCAGCGCCGACTCCGACCACCATTCTGCGTCCGCTGCTGGCATTCGTTTCGTCACCATCCCGTACGGCTTGCCTGCTGACAATGGAAAGCTGGACATGTCCATGGAGTCTGTGGAGAGGACAATTATCGGCATGAAGCAGCAAGAAGGGAGGTTGGAGAGCTTCGTGGAGAGCTCCAGGGCTACAGGTGACCCCATCTCTTCCATCGTTTCGGACTTCATGTTGCCATGGGTGCAAGATGTGGCCAAAAAGTTCAGCATCCCCAGAGCGCTCTTCTGGACGTGCAGTGCAATCACGTACCACGTGGGTTGCATGGCCAAGCAGGAAAAGTCTATCCCGGATGTAAGAGTGCTTCCCTTCTAGCGTTACTCTTCGTTTCTATTGCTCTTGTGCTTAATACATTTGTGCGTGATCGTATTTAGTAACACAACCAACAGTCTGTGATCTTACATAGTAACACAACTAACATTCTGTACAGATGCATAATGTTTATCAAGATTGTATTGCTATAAAGATGTGTATGTTGATGATGTGTCGCCAAAGGGGGTCGCATGACCAATGGTTGAGTGGGCTCAGCCTTTTCAGGCAGAGATTGAAGCCAACAGGGTGAAGGGATGGATATCATGCAAAGATGTATATGGTACAGTCATAATATGTGCTCACAGACAGGAGCGCAGGTCCTAAACACAGTAATGAACAGAGCAAGAACACAAAGTCTTTATCACGATTGTATTGCTATAAAGATGTGTATGCTGTTGATATTTACGCTATATAAGGAGTGACTCTTATAAAGAGAGAGACAGGTGGTTACATAAACGGACTAGGTTAAGTTCCCGTGCATGTCTAGTGTGTATGATGTTTTTGCTTTGTGTGGAGGCATACTTTAACTAGTACTTCAACACATTCCAATGGTTTCCGATGCAGCCCCCCTCTTATAAGAGGAGCTGGACCGCAAGCTTCACGCAGGTCCACGCGCCATCTTAGACACATTCTACCGTGAGGAACGAAAGGAGATGGACGCGCTCTTGCAGGTATTCGAGCGACTAGATGAAGCTTCCCACATCTTAATGAACACCTTCAATAGCCTCGAAGATTCCGTTCTGCCTTCCCTGCCTGCCAACACGACATACATTGGCCCGTGCCTGCCTGCGCCGGATTTGGACAAGCTGGGCATGAAAGCAGATGCTGCTGCTACTACTACTACTACAAGGCGAGTTGGAAGTCCTTTGCAGGATCGAGGACCTGGACTGCCTCCAGTGGCTTGATAGGCAGGAGGAGTGGTCCGTCCTCTTCATTTCTTTTGGCAGTGTGGCTTTCTTTCCTCCTTCCCAAGTACAGGAGATAGCTTTGGGCCTAGAGGCCAGCAACCATAAGTTCTTGTGGGTGGTCCGTCCAGACACCCAGGCCAACAGCAAGCTCCCCGAAGGCTTCGTGGAGCGGACAAAAGGAAGGGGTTGCATCATCTCTTGGGCGCCCCAGTTGCAGGTTCTTAACCACCCAGCATTAGGCGGCTTCTTGACGCACTGCGGCTGGAACTCCACTATGGAGAGTATCTTCATGCCGTGCCGCTTCCCAATCTTTGTAGACCAGCCATTGAATGCGCAGCTGATAGAGAGGCTTTTTGGAGTGGGGATGGGACTTGCTCGGCAGGACAATGGGATAGCTAGCAGAGAAGAGGTTGTGCGGGTGGTGAAAACCCTTATGGAAGGCGAGGAGGGTTGCAAGCTGAGGAAGCGCGCCCTCGAGCTGAGGCAAGAGGCTAGAAACTCTTTAAATCATGAAGGCGGCTCCTCTCACGTTGCTTTGGCTTCTTTCATAAAAGACATCGCTTGTACTGCTTCGGGGAAAACATGTAAGGAATACGGGGACGGAGTTTATATATTTTCCTAAATGTGTTTTCTTTCAATTTATTTGTAGATCTCAGTAAATAAGAGCTCGATACTCGTTTTGAGAAGTGTCTCTCCCTTAAAATTTTGCCACGTATCCATAAACAATTTGAGAGCTAGTGCCCACTCCCTCTCAAAGGGAGGCCGTGGGTTCGAGTCTACCTAATGCCATTGTATATTCATATAAAAAAAAGAAGAAGAAGAAGAAGAGACGGCAGTATTTTCAAAAGCAATAAGCCTGAAAATGGGCTTTAAATTATTAAAGCACAACCACCAAGTCAGCCACCAAGTCAGCACACAAGTATAAAGAAGGCGGATTACATAAAGATAATCGTTGGCTAATAGCATGATAATCATATTTCTTCCCATTCTTATTTTCTTGATTGAGATATGATGTGGATGTGATGTAATGTGGATAGAATGTATGTGATGGGATAGGGATACAATGAATGTGATGGATGTGAATGGATGAGATGTGATGTGAATGGATGTGATGTGATGTGATTTGAATCGGGATAGATGTGAATGGATGAGATGTGATGTGAATGGATGTGATGTGATGTGATGGGATAGATGTGAATGGATGTGATGTGATGTGATGTGAATCAGGATAGATGTGAATGGATGAGATGTGATGAGAATGGATGTGATGTGATGTGATGTGGATCGGGGTAGATGTGAATGGATGAGATAAGATGTGAATGGATGTAATGTGATGTGATGTGGACATGGGTAGATGAGAATGGATGAGATGTGATGTGATGTGGATATGGGTAGATGAGAATGGATGAGATGTGATGAGGATAGAAGTGGATAGATGTGATGGGATGTAATAATGTGATTAGATGAGAATGGATGAAGGACAATGGGAATACATATGATTGGATGTGGATTAAGCAATGTGAATTGATGTAGAAGAATGTGGAATAACGAGAAATGATGTGAAACAATGTGAAAAGATGAGAGTTCGTTATAACTGTATTTATGACCTTTTTTTAAATGACTGTTTTATGTCAAGAATGCTGGGGAAGCATTTTGACCATCTTGTGAATGAGATTGTGGAGACCTAAGCGATAAACTTGCAACAGCTGACGAAGAGTCAATGGAGGACGTCTCACGTAGCAAGGTCGATCGAGGTCTTGACTAGCCTCGGTTCAATTTAAATGGTGAACTTCCGATAGTACGGTGGATGAGGGACCAAGGAAGCGGCCTATGAGTGAAGCGCTAGGTGACCTGCGAAGGATCCTAGAGGGTGCTGACCATACGGTGCTCTTGGTCACCGAAGATACCCACGCGTGCGTCGAGGAAGAAAATGGAACAAGGTGCTAGAGTGGTTTTCTGAACTCGAGTATGGATCTGGTTGATTGACCTTGCTGGTCCTCAACAGATGAGTCCATGGCTCTTTTATATGGATCTGTTGGTTGATCTTGCGGGTCTTCAATGGAGAGTCCATCTGGATTTTTATAAGTGAATATATTTTCTGGTACTATGACCTAGGAACTATTGAAAAGGCCCGTGAGTGAATAGGTGGTAATTCTGGTTCCAATGATGCCATAGGTACATCGATGAAGGAATGATTGGAAATTAGAATTCAACCTAGATATTTTGGAGGATTATGATCAGTGATACTATGGTTTCATTAAAAGATTGTTTTAAAGATAGATGAATCTGTGAAACAGGCAATTTGTGAATCTGTGAAATAGCTGAATCTTTGAACTAGGCAATTTCATATTGGGTGTGAGTGGTGTGACTATCTTGAAGTTTGCTTGAAGCACTGGCTAGGGGGTCTAGGAACTCTTTTCCTTGGTACTCAGGACAAAACATAACCAAATTCTTAAATAGATCCTATCACTACAGTGGTTGGGCGGTTGGCTAACCCATGGGATTGGATGGGCTGGACTAATGGATTCCTAAAATGAGACTCAATTCTGTTATGGTACAATTGATAAATCCCAGATAGTCTTGTTCTATGGAAAAGAATCAACGACCGTGCCTCTCGATGAGAAAAAAAGCATTGGTCTCTATGATCCAAGTGTTCCTTGATCTGACCATGTGACTTACGGGTTCGGTCGGATCAGTTTGGTTAATTAACGCTCTTGACTACGTTAGAATAAAAATATCCTGGAGGAATCGCCCGTGCTTTCTGGACGAGGAAAGTTTTTCTGGGTTTGATTTTGGAAGAACCGAGGGATTAGTCTCTTGTCCGGATATCTGTGGGTGAGGCCCGGATATCTGTGGGTTTGATTTTGGAAGAACCGAGGGATTAGTCTCTTGTCCGGATATCTGTGGGTGAGGCCCTGAGTGAGAGGCTTTGCCCTGCACAAGAAGTGCTACTTCTGCTACTAGCACCCCTAATTTTGTTGCGCGGAGGGGGCAGAGATCTTTTACTTGGTATCAGAGCGAATTGGCTAAAGTGGATCAACCGAGAAGCAAGAAATGTCAAAAATTTATGAAGTACCAGTAAAAGATTGTAATTGTGTGATGAAATTTATACAAATTGATATATTCAAAATAAAAATTTATAAATTGGTAATTGGGAAGTACCGCAATTGTATGGAATCCCTGACTTGCTTGAGGCCTAGATATGATGGTATTTACCTTATAATTCCAAGGACTGTGACTACCCGTATATACTGTGGGTATAATTGCAGCTCTTTACTGACAATATATACGAGTAAATCTAAGACCTTGAAGTTATAAGCAAAAATGCTATCCAGAGGATGAA
This sequence comes from Cibotium barometz, assembly GCF_041138505.1. NCBI lineage: Eukaryota > Viridiplantae > Streptophyta > Polypodiopsida > Cyatheales > Cibotiaceae > Cibotium > Cibotium barometz. Next base: position 31,650,530 of record NC_141089.1, read on the forward strand.
TTCGAATGCTGGTTGATATGATTTTAGAATTCTGGTTGAGAATTGATGAGTTGATTTGGACGATAATGATTCCTAAATTCTGGTTGAAAGAAGATAAGTTGAACAAAGCCACAATGAGGATGAATGGGACAAATCCCAATGACGATATTGGTAACTGGAATGACAATTATGACTTCAGCAAATCACTATGAGATTAGTGAATTGTGCTGACAGATTGCTGCTGTTAACCTTTGACCCAGTGGCTCAAATTAAGGGATGACAAATTGAGAACCTACATAACTAAAATTCTCGTGGAGGAATGTTTAGATGGAATTTTCGGTCTGATGGACCATTACTGTGTTAAGAATAGGAATGAATTATTCTCTGATAATAATGAGTTCTGTATGTTCTTCTGTAAGGGATCTTTATCCCATGATTCTATGGGGGGCTGACCAATCTAAAGAACCCCAAAATCAGTTGGATCTAAAGTCGGATTTGAATTATAGGGACTTAATAAGAATTTATGTATTGATAGGATCATGGATCGAGGTCGTCGCATGGTAGAAATGATAACCCCCAACTCGATGAGGAAGAGCTCGACTTGGATGTTCGTAAAACTCTTCATAGATCGCAGCTTGGACCTTTCAAGGGTGAAGGGGAAAACTTGGGTGAGGCTGTGGAGAAGTGGATCAAAGCAATGGAAGAATACTTCGATGTCACCGGGTACAATGAGAAGAGTAAAATGGCTCTTGCAAGACTGAAGATAGTAGAAACAGCCAGAATGGCATGGAGAAACCACTATGAGACAAACCGTCTAGATCGAAACACCCAAGCATGGAATGATCTCAAAATTTACCTAAGGAAGAGATTCTGTCCTCCCGACTTTATGGAAACCAAGATGAATGAATTCTTAGAGTTAACCCAAAGGAGCAGAGCTATTGAAATATATTACCAAGCGTTCGCTCTCCTCCTCAAGTACTCACCACTGCTGGATGAATAACAGCAGCTAATGGCTACGTTCATTCGGGGACCGAACGAACCTTTGAATGTCCTAGTGAAGAATGCCAAGCCAGTTTCCATGGCCGAAGTAGTGCGGATGGCGAAGGATTTCGCCAAGGCCTTTGATGTGAAGGTCCCGCCAAAGCCAGTACCATCATCTTTCAAAAGATTTCTAGCTCTTGAAGGTGATTCCAACCTTCCACCGCCTAAGAGACAACAAGGTCAAACTCAGAATATGGAAAGTTCCAGAATGAAAGAAAAGTCCTTTTCTCGGAACTCAATCCCCTGGAATTCAACTTCAAAAGTTCCACCCTTGAACAAAGAAGAGAAATGCTATAGCTGTCAAGGATTTGGACATCGCAGTATGGATTACCCAACTCCTTTTGGATCAAGGTTTTTCGGGGAGGGGAAAGCAAGGACCAAGATTCCAGACTCCAGCTCCTTACTTCCAGAGTAATCAGGTTCTTTTTCATCAAAATCAGGGGAATTCCAAAGGTAGACCCTCTAACCAATCCTCAGTTTCAATCCAAAGTAATACAAGACCTCCACCTCAGAATAGGAGAAGTCAAAGAGAGATGTTCCCAAATTGGCCATCCACTTCCAAAGCAGTAACGTTGGAAGTGATTGAAGAAGAAGATGATGAAAGAGATTATACCCCACTTGCGAGATGAGGACATGTCGCGTTTTTTAAGTGGGGTAGGATGTAAGATTCCTCCCTCCAGCTTTTGAGGTGTAAAGGTGTAAGAACCTCCCCTTCTGTTCTTGTAATTATTCCCCTCTCTAAAATAGAAGAAAGATCTTGTTTCACCCTATTTTGGCCTAGAGAGAGAAAATGTCTAGAGAGATATAATCCAAAATTGAGATATATTTGGATATAAAAATCCTCCTAGTGTCTTTAGAAAATGGTTTCCCCTGAAACAAAAGTTCAAAATATACTTTCCAATGTACATTAGGAATCAATCAAAAATGATATAAGGGACCTTAGCCTAAGGGTCTAGATTTTCAAAAAATTAGAATTCAATCATTTAAATGGTAAAAGTGGAATTCTTGGCATATTTGAATTAATGGATATTTTTATTTAAATTTAAAGAGAAATTTTAGATAAATTTATTTTATGCATGAGAAATTTTTAAATGATAAAAGAGGAATTTTCGTGACATTTGGAATTCAATCATTTAAATGGTAAAAGTAGAATTCTTGACATAATAATGGATATTTTTATTTAAAAAAAGAGAAATTTTAGATAAATTTATTTTATGATAAAAGATGAATTCCCATGACATTTGGAATTCAATCATTTAAATGCAAAAAGAGGAATTTTCATGATATTTGAGATCCAAGAAATTAAATAGAAAAAGAGGAATTTTTAGCACAATTCAAATTATGAGTATTTATCTAAAGTGGAATTTTGAGCATTATTAATTTTATTGGGAAATATGGGTAGAATTGATTTTTGTAAATCCCATGAATCTTTTACTCAAAAGAATAATATTGAATATATTTCACTTGAGAAATTTGAGTAACAATATGAAAATATCCGTTGAGAAAAAGTACCTTTAACTAGGCCAAGCAGTTGGCAGAAATTTAGAAAAGTCTCATCGGTATCAAAAATAGAAAATGTTATTAAATGTGAATAAGATATGAATGCGATGTGAATGTATATGATAGGATGTAAATGGATGTGGATGTGGATGTGATAAGATGTGATGTGATATGATGTAAATTGATGTGGATATGAATGAAGAGATGAGAATGAGATGTGAGGATATGTGAAAGGATGTGATGTGATGTAAATGGATGTGGATGTGAATGAAGAGATGAGAATAAGATGTGAGGATATGTGAAAGGATGTGATGTGATGTAAATGGATGTGGGTGTGAATGAATAGATGAGAATGAGAGGTGAGGATATGTGAAAGGATGTGATGTAAATGGATGTGATGTGATGTAAATGGATGTGTATGTGAATGAAGAGATGAGAATGAGATGTGAGGATACGTGAAAGGATGTAATGTGATGTAAATGGATGTGGATGTGGATGTGATAAGATGTGATGTGATGTAAATGGATGTGGATGTGGATGTGATAGGATGTGATGTGATGTAAATGGATGTGGATGTGGATGTGGATGTGGATGTGGATGTGATAGGATGTGATGTGATGTGATGTAAATGGATGTGGATGTGGATGTGGATGTGATAGGATGTGAAATGATGTAAATGGATGTGGATGTGGATGTGATACAATGTGATGTGATGTAAATGGATGTGGATGTGGATGTGGATGTGATAAGATGTGATGTGATGTAAATGGATGTGGATGTGGATGAGATGTGATGTGATGTAAAGAGATGTGGATGTGAATGTGATGAGATGTGGATGAAATGTGATGTGATGTGAATATATGTGGATGTGAATGTGAATAAAGGGATGGATGTGGATAGACGTGCATGTGAATGACTGGATGGATGTGGATGAATGAGATGGAATGTGTATGGATGTGATGAGATATGGATGGATGTGGATGTGATGTAATGTGGATGGAATGAATGAGATATGATGTGGATGTGATGTGGATGTGGATGTGATAAGATGTGATGTGATGTAAATGGATGTGGATGTGGATGTAAATGGATGCAAATGGATGTGGATGTGGATGTGATAGGATGTGATGTGATGTGATGTAAATGGATGTGGATGTGATAAGATGTGATGTGATTTAAATGGATGTGGATGTGATAAGATGTGATGTGATGTAAATGGATGTGGATGTGGATGAGATGTGATGTGATGTAAAGGGATGTCTATGTGAATGTGATGAGATGTGGATGAAATGTGATGTGATGTGAATATATGTGGATGTGAATGTGAATGAATGGATGGATGTGAATATATATGAATGTGAATGAATAGATGGATGTGGATAGACGTGCATATGAATGACTGAATGGATGTGGATGAATGAGATAGAATGTGTATGGATGTGATGAGATATGGATGGATGTGGATGTGATGTAATGTGGATGGAATGAATGAGATATGATGTGCATAGATGTGGATGTGATGTAATGTGGATAGAATGTATGTGATGGGATGGGGTACAATGAATGTGATGGATGTGAATGGATGAGATGTGATGTGAATGGATGTGATGTGATGTGAATCGGGATAGATGTGAATGGATGAGATGTGATGAGAATGGATGTGATGTGATGTGATGTGGATCGGGGTAGATGTGAATGGATGGGATGTGATGTGAATGGATGTTATGTGATGTGATGTGGATATGGGTAGATGAGAATGGATGAGATGTGATGAATGAGGATAGAAGTGGATAGATGTGATGGGATGTAATAATGTGATTGGATGAGAATGGATGAAGGACGATGGGAATACATATGATTGGATGTGGATTAAGCAATGTGAATTGATGTAGAAGAATGAGGAATAACGAGAAATGATGTGAAACAATGTGAAAAGATGAGAGTTCGTTAGAACTATATTTATGACCTGTTTTTAAATTACTGTTTTATGTCAAGAATACTGGGGAAGCATTTTGACCTTCTTGTGAATGAGGTCGTGGAGACCTAAGTGATGAAGTTGCAACAGCTGAAGGAGAGTCAATGGAGGACGTCTCACGTAGCAAGGTCGACTGAGGTCTTGACCAGCCTCGATTCGATTTAAATGGTGAGCTTCCGGTACGGTGGATGAGGTACCAAGGAAGCGGCCTATGAGTGAAGCGCTATGCACACACACACACGTTATGCTTGGTAATCCAAAATATACCTTATGTAAGATTTGATAAAAAATGGTTAACAATTATCTTCACTCTGTAAGACTGTCTTGTAGGAGTTCTAATCGCAAGCAAGTTGAAGGAGTCACCATGAAAATGTCTTCATTCTCGCCTTATTTTTCAATTCCCTTGTCCACCTCTCCTACTTCCTTAGTTTCTTTAATGATTTTTCAAGAAGCACCTTTCTTCAAAGACTTGGCACCTCGACTTGGACTCCTTCGAGGAGGACTCCAATCATCATCTTTCTCTTGCACTTTCTTCCTCTTCTTGGTACTTGTCACTTCATGGCTTTGTGGCCTGGTAGGTGTGCTCTTTACACGTTTTTCACGCTTTGGATGTGGGGTTTCCTTTGATGTGTTTGTAACAATCTAAACACATCGACATATACAAGATAGATTGCTCTCCAAAAAATCACTAAAAAAGAGCATAATTGGAAAGGTGGAGAGAGGTAAAATAAGAATTACACAATCTTTGGCTAGCCATACCATGATGTATCCTTTAGTTTGATTTAGCTTGTTGATATCACCATCTTTGAGGGAAAAAGGGAGAGGAACTTCTCTCACTTCAACATCTTCTATCGACACGCCAACATGACTTGCGGCAAAGCAATTCCATGGACAGTATCCACGGTGGGGTCTACATGCAAAACGGTTCCAGTAACTACCTTGGTATCACTGAACATCAAGGATACTTGTGTCCCTCTTTAGAATTGGGGAGATGCCATGAGGAGTAACATGGAAGGACAATAAACAAGAAAGAAAGAGTCCTAAAAGATATAAGAAAGTAAAGGATAAAAATAGAGCAAAAAAGCAAAGGATGTAAATAGAGGTGATATAAATAGAGGGATAGGTATAAATAGAGAAAAAAAGATTAAATTAAAAAAATAGGGTTTTGAAAGAAGAGAAAGAAGGAACAAACAAAAAAGAAGAGAAAAAATAATGGAAAAAAAAAAGAGGAGAGAAAAAGGAATAGAGAGAAAGGAAAAAAGAGAGTAAAGAAAGAGTTGGTGAGAGAGAGAAAGAGAGAAAGCTTAGGATTTAGAAATGTAGAGAATCTTTGAGAAAGAGAGGACAAGGGTGTGTGAGAGTGTTTATAAAGAAAGGGAAAGAGTTTTGCTTTTAAGGAGAGGGAAAAGAAAAAAAAACATTTTGTTTTGGGAAAGCAAAAGAAAGTTGTTTTGAAAAGAGAGAGCGTGTTTTGTTTTTTTTTGGGGGGGGGGGGGGGAGGAGAGCGTTTTGTTTTGGGGGGAGGGAGAGAGCGCTTTGTTTTTTTTTCTTTTGGGGGGGGCGGGGGGTGGGGGATGGGGAGCACGTTTTGAATTTGGGTAGGGGGGGTGCAGAGGGTGGGGGTGGAGCACGTTATTTGGGAGGGGGGGAGAGAGTGCATTATTTGGGGGGCGAAGAGAGAGAGCACGCATGGAGCGCATTATTCGGGAGAGGGAGAGGGGGAGAGAGTGCATTTTGAGTTTTGGGGGTGGGTGCCCCACTAAGGGCGATCGTCGCCCTGACCACTAAGCCCTCAGTGGGCAAGCTTGCCCACTAAGGGCGATTGTCATCCTTAGTGGGCAAGCCTTTAGTGGGTGTAAATCACTAAGGCATGCATTTATTGTATAGTATAATTATTGAAAATAAGTTTTAGATTTTGTGTATTAATGACATTATTATAATGATCATTTTTAAAAAATGAATATAATTTTTTTTATTTCTAATATTTATAGAATTCCTATTTAGACTTTAAATTTGTTATCATTACTTTGTTGTATGTTTGTGAGATGGTCTTTTGACAGCTTATGTGTTTTTGAGCTAGTTTTCTGAGAGCTTTTCTTGCCATGGAGAGCACTTCTTTTCACATTTTTGTGGGAGGTTTGGAGAGCGATCCTATTGTTAGAACTGTACATGGTCGTTATTATATTACTAAAGCTAATGATTTTGATAGAATATTATGTCCTCACTCTGGATTGAAAGTTTTTGTCAAACTATAAGATGATGGTGTAGAACATCTTATACCTATCCAGTTAGCTAGACCCGCTCTGGAGAGGAACCATGTTATATCTTTGATAAAGATATAACAACAGAATACCTTGTTATTCCAATAATAGGAGACTCAAGCAACACTGTAGAAAGCACCCCAAAAGGCGTTATTATTGACCTTACAATAGGAGATTCTCCCATACGTACACCACTTCAGAAGAGTGTGGTCAAGTACTTATTGTCTGAGGAATCTCATGCTGGTATTCTTCTTCGTAGATTGTTATTAGCAAGCATACATATTGAGAAAGTAGAAGAGATTCCTCAAATCTAAATGGTAATGTGGCTTTTGAGTTGCCGAATGTACATGATCCTTCAACCTCTCCAATGTAAGGAATAGAGCAAGCACATGATGGCCATTGTTGGGTGAAACCTGCAAAGAGTCATGTGAAGTTTCCTAGGGTTGTACGAAAGAGTTCTTGTGGAGGCTTATTTGAGTGCACTTATCCCTTGTGTGGAAGCAAAATATGAATGGCACACTGAATACAACATCATAGATTGGTAAGCTTATTGTCTTGGCTTAATTTCAATAAACTTATTTTTATAAGAGTATTTATTAGAACTTTGTAATTTTTCACATAATAGGAAAGCTCACACAGAATCTTCCCTCTTTGGGCTTAGCAATGGATGGATATGGATCACTAGCTTGTTTCTATTGCAAACAAACCTGTATATAGAAGAATGTGTAGTGCTATGGTGTACTATTGTATACCTGCTTATCCACATATGTCGACATTGATGATACATCAAGGGGAACGTTTGCATGAGGTGCAAAGGGGCACATCAAGGTAGGCATTGCAAAAGATAAGAGAACTTGTGCAAGAGGCAGTTTCAGAGGTTGCTACAAGTGGTCCAAGGAAGGTACAAATGGATATCACGAAACAACTCGTATTGGATGTAGTTGTCAAGAAGCATACGAAGAATGAATCAAATATTAGCAACATGGAGTTATCACCATTATTGGAACACATGCATCCCCTAATTCAATGTCAAAGGTAATGTTCTTTCCATATTGATTTTAATTGTTTGGTAATTTTGTGAATGAATGTTTACATAGATTGTTAATTGGTCCAATTCTCTGCATGCTTCTAGGATCAACAGTTCAGTGCAAGGAGCAGAGTCAAGTATCCTAGAATTGAAGAGACATTGTGCTTCTGAGTTCTTCCATGGTAGTCGTTTTCCTCGGCAAGCTTTGGATGAGTCAGACCGGTGTTATGTGTTTAAAATGTCAACCATAGGGCCTACATCAGGTTTAGATTTGGTGAACCATATGCGCCAAATAAGAGACGCAGATTTAAGGAAGGGTTGGGTTTGATTTGATCACGTCAGACGTGTATAAGGATGGACAACAATGGCTGCACATGTATATGATCCAAGGTAGAGTTTGGTCTTGTTAAGTTCTTGAAAAAAATTGATCTTGTTTTTAGTACTTTTCCAATTGTTGTATGATGGCATGAAGCCTGCAAGAGCTCTTGACAATTGCAACTTGTGAAATGAAAGAGGAGGACACAGTGGCACAAGTGCTTTTCTGGAAAATGATTAACAATGTTATGGTCCAAAAAGGCTTCTCCAAGCCAGATTTTTTTGGCTTCACAGGGCTGATGAGGCTAGAGCCAACTAGAGGGCAGTTAGCATTGTCTATATTAATGGACCAGAGAATATAATGGAAGGTCGTGAGCGTTCGTGTCTTTCATCATAACCTTAAATTTTGTTGCTGTATGATAAATGAAGTGGGCTATGTTTCTTCTTCCCTTGTGGACAAAGTGTGCCTCATTAGGGCACTTGGGCTGGCAAACAAAGAAACAATAATGAAGCACACTAGAGAGATGAACAAGGCATGGACGAACAAGCATGCCGCCTCGACACAGAAAAAAAAAGGGCCGCCCATCTTGGTATAACTGCGAGCATTTAGAACTTTCCCAAATAGTATTCCAGGTAAACCTTCAATCTTTAGACACTTGCAATATAGATAAACATTTGCATATCACTAATGTTGCAATTTATGAATAATAGGATATTGACCCCCTAGTAGATAGTTTTTCTGCACAAGAGTTTGAAGAGAGATGGAGAACGGCATTTTATAAAGCTGAAAAAAAGTGGAGGTATGCTACAAGGTGGCTAGCGACGATGATTGCATACCTTGCACAAGGGGAAGGTTTCTTTGAGTAAGAAATCCTACACTGTTTCCTCTGTCTATTTCATATGCAACAACATTTTATGGTTTTAATGTTGTTGTTTAATTATGGTGTTGTGTTGCAAACGACTAGTGCAAGTTAATTGGGACGAGAAACCAGATTGTTTTAACAGAGGATAGGCTATACAGCTTTGTAACTAGCTCATTGCCAAATGACCACAAAGCATAGATTTTGGATATTTTGATTAATGGCAATTTGCAGAGGTTGAAGGATTCACAAATCCCTAAAAGAATGTGATAATTACTTTTCCTATGTTCTTGATATTTACAAAGTACTCTATTTTGTTTGAATAACAATTTCAATGGCAATACAGCAAATGCAAGTTTATTCAAGGATTACCTTCGAAGAGAAGTCATATGGCATGAGATTGGAGTGCAGGGTGTAACCGTCCTTGTAGAAATATCAAAAAAGTACAAGGTAATTTTTCCAGATAGATTCCTTGATGACCTCGCCGATCTTAAGAGAATGTATTTTGGGAAACTATTCGAGGAAATGGTGGGATCCCTAAAGAAACAAGGTGTGGTAGCTTCGAACCCTGCTGTCATGAAAGCTACCAAGCGTGCTATGTTCAAGTGCATAACATTCCATAAAGCGTACTTACTCCTTGGTTATACTCTTATCTTTGTAAACTGAACGGATGTAATAATGTGTAGATGGATTTGTAAGTGCCATGCGGAGAGATCTATTGCAGATGTGCCTGCAATCTTAAAAGAATGGAGCAATCCAAAACATGAAAGCACTATGTATACACAACAACAACTTCGAGACCTTTGGGATGCAGAGATATACTCGGGCTTGAAAAACAAAGCAACCAACCATGGTATGAACTATACAATTAGATATTTCACTTTAATTTAAATATTGTTTCTTATATATTTTTGAATGGTGAATTCTATTATTAAGCCTAGAAGTCTACGTGACAAATCACATGTTTAAGGCAAAGGTAAGGGTCTTATGAAAAGATGAAGGGAATGATAAAGATGAAGAGGATGATGATGATGAAGAGGATGATAATGATGAAGGGAAAAAAGTGCCAAAAAAGGATGTAACGAAGGGAAAAGGAAAGTCACTATGGGAAGAGGACAACTCTGATACCTCTCCATCAAAATATGACGAAAGCGGTTCTGATGATAGCACATGCAAGATTGGGGCAACCCCAAAAGTTGAAGAAGTTGGTCATGCAGCAACACAGGCAAGGCATTCTTTTACTTATGGTTCATTGGTATTATTGTTACATTGTTTGCATACTAACATAGATTAAGTTATGGATTCAAATAAGCTTGGCAAGAGGTGAAGTGCCAAATGCACCATTGCGACCAATTCATCCACCTAGCCTAGGTGACTTGAGTCCAATCCAAATGAATTTTCCAGGTATGATTTTACTCATTGGTAATGATAATGTAAAGTATTTGTGTGATGCATGCACTTACAAAATGTATGCTTTATAGGAGTATCTCGATGTACCACGACAGTAGTCCTCGATGCTCCCAGTGAACGTCAAAGTGCTAGTTCCTCTACCGTTATAGAAGTTTTGGCATTAACAGGTGTAATAATTGTTGAAATTTGAGCTGAATGATGAGCTATGGTGGATCAAACACTAGAATCAACATGATTAACAAAGTGATTAGCAAGTGATTAAGACGTAATTAGTGAATAATTAGCACATAGATTAATGTAGGCATGGATACTCAAAAACCAGCAAATTCTCATTAGGGCTATGCCTCAATTTATAGAGTTTACATCAAGCATCAAATCCCTTTGATTTCTCCATGATTCACTCCCTGAATATCTCCACCTTTTGCCTGATTCTCTCCACCTCTTCTCTTTTCCCTGAATATCTCCCAGAATATCTCCACACTCCTAAATTCCCTCATGCTACCCATTATTCTCTCCCAGTAGATTCTCCTAACCTTTTCACAGGTTCTTTCACAATTACATCTCCTCTTTTACAGCCTCTATCCAAGAGCTTGTTCCCACACACACCCTATTCACTTGTATATTTCAACACCTCCCCTCAAGTGAATACTCCTAGTACACCTAGACCCTATACCAAGTTTGCCTCCCCTTACTTGGTAGTCCGCGACCAGTGTCTAATCCTCCCCTCAAGTTATCTCAGCACACCTGGACCCTATATCAAGTTTCTTTCTTACTTGACAGTCCGCGACCAGTGCCTCAAGTCCCTAAACCCATAGTCCTTGACACTCTCTCTCTCTATGTGTCCAAGGCTTACTATAGTTGCCCGCGACCTTGACTAAAGTGCTCACACATACATCTACCACGTGGCCTACATCATCGGTGGCTCAGAGGTGGTTTTACTTTATTGGGGCAGGTTACATTGGGTTGTGGGGTCTCTCTCTCTCTCTCTCTCTCAGAGATTTTCACATGGCTCCTCACTCTTTGGAGCCTCACATCTTCTCTTCTCTTCAGTCTTCTTGTCGTGGCAGCATCTCTCCACGCGTCCGTCTCTTCTTCCAGTCTTCTCAGGGCAGCTTCTCTTCTTGTGGCAGCTTCTCTTCTCGTGTCCATGTCTTCCTTCAGGTCTTCTTCTCGGTGTGGATCCTCTTCTTGGGAAGAGATATTCTTCTTCTTTCATGGCTGGGGCCATGAGCTCGTCCGTCAGGTCATTTTGCTCCATGTGAGCAACATGTTTCAATGTTTTGCTGACAGTTCCTTTGGGCTTTTGATGTTCATCTTTTATCATTATGCAATGCAAACCCAAATTTATGCGGGAGGTCTTACCTCTTGCCTTAATCTGGACAAGGGCAGTGTCTGTTCCCATTTTTACACTGATAAAATGTGCCCAATACATAATGCGTATAGCATTCATTCTCATGCACATTCCCAAATGCAACTCCGGCTGTGAATAATCTTGAATTTGAGTGAGATTTACAGGCATTAACCAAGGGTTGAATGCAAAATGATGATTTTCACAAATTTTATCAGCACAATTTTCCAGAAATTACACTAAATTGAGAGTAACCAATTTGTACGGGATGGTTGGAGTATCAAACCAACTCCGATTTGAAATCTGAAGTTATAGGGATCTGTATCAGATACCTAATGGTTAATTTGAACCCTCAATTGCACCAAAGTACAGTGATTAGCACTGATTAATCACTGATTAGCAAATTAATGCTCTAGTTTGTGTGCAGAAAACAGAGTATGCGGGGAGCTCAGATCTGGTGCCTTCCACTTCAAATGAGCTCAAATGCTTTGAAAGGCATCAATAGCAATGAGTCTAGTAGAGGATTAAGCCAAGAAACACAAGATTTGACCAAATAATGAAAGCTTAATCTCTGTTTTACCAAAGTCACCTGCAGATTTGATGAAGAGCTTTGATCTCTCTGTAGACTTGATGAAATTGATTTCTGTCTTCACCAGCTTGTAGAGCATGCTTGATTACCCTTTGTGCTAAGAGGAATTAGAGAGTTTTGACCTGAGCAAAGAGAAATCTTCATTCTACTTCAGAAAAACGACGCCGGTTCAAACGTTGATTTCTGCTTCATTTCTGCGCGGTTTGCAGCGTGGAGTGGATGGGCTTGAAGCTAATGAGCTTAGCTAGCTTAAGCTAGAAGCTCATGACCTAATTTTAACTGTGCTGGATGCTAGAGACCCTCCACTGGCTGGGGGTGAAGGGGAAATGAAAAAACTCACTAAAAATTGATTATTTTGCTAATTACCTACTAATCTTGATTAATTCACTAATGGGCTCATAAATCTAGTTGATTCTAGACATGGCTCTGATACCATGTTGAAATTTGAGCTGAATGATGAGCTATGGTGGATCAAACACTAGAATCAACATGATTAACAAAGTGATTAGCAAGTGATTAAGACGTAATTAGTGAATAATTAGCACATAGATTAATGTAGGCATGGATACTCAAAAACCAGCAAATTCTCATTAGGGCTATGCCTCAATTTAGAGTTTACATCAAGCATCAAATCCCTTTGATTTCTCCATGATTCACTCCCTGAATATCTCCACCTTTTGCCTGATTCTCTCCACCTCTTCTCTTTTCCCTGAATATCTCCCAGAATATCTCCACACTCCTAAATTCCCTCATGCTACCCATTATTCTCTCCCAGTAGATTCTCCTAACCTTTTCACAGGTTCTTTCACAATTACATCTCCTCTTTTACAGCCTCTATCCAAGAGCTTGTTCCCACACACACCCTATTCACTTGTATATTTCAACAATAATCAATTGTGACCACATGTGAAATGATTGTAAAGATATGTCTTTTATATCCTATAATAACAATTAATGTATAACTCTACTTAAGATGGTGTGGTAGGATGTCATTCTACAAAGATGATGGCATGTGTTGAGGATCCTTTGAAGATAGGCCGTGCACTTTTGAATCAACAGTGTCCACCGAAGCTAGAACATGTCTTTGATATGTTGTTGAAGGCCAATGTGGGAGATAGGACCTTTACTGTTAAAGGTGTTAATACAAACACAGCGTGTGATTGTATTATAGTGAGGTTGCCCCACAAGAGGTTCTATTTATGGTTTCCCCAACGACATCGTCCCACCATGGAATCTCTACACATGTGAGTGATGAGATTATTTTCCCTTTATTAAGACCTTGTGTGTTGTGCATATGTTGCATGTGTGTATGTCATGCTTACGTTTTTTGTGTATGTCATCCTAATTAATGCCACGGAGATGGAGAGGAGCATGCATTGCTTCAAATTTGTGAGACCATCTTAGATGAAAATGGCTCTATTATTGTCATCGGTACTGTGTATCAAGTGGCAACCATTATAGCTTATGCCGAGCATTCTAGATTCTCCTTGGACACCTTGGTGAATGTGTGATGTACAATGCAAATTGGAAGGGCCTTTGGACAAGAGGTAAGCAACACTAACCATAGAGGTTTCCATTGAGTATCACTTTTTGCTACAAAAAATCCTCATACTCTTGTGCAGATACATACCCTCGTCGTTGTGCTACCTTCATGAGCATAGTTGGACAAAACCGTACACATACTTTCTCACCTGATTATATCATTGATCTTTGCAACATGATGCACTAGGGCAGACGCCCATATGGCAGAGCATGGTGAGGTATGGAGTTAACTCTTCATGTGCTCCTAAATAAGGGCCTTACATTTTTTGTTGGAATTAAGAGAGATGTTTACTTTGCAGGTGGATCTCAACGTGGATATGACTTTTGGGATAGCTTGTTGAGTCGTCTCATGTAAAGCAAGGGCAAGTGTTAGTAAAGATTTATGCTGGATGTGGAGATTGTGCTATGGTAGCAAAAAAATTTAGGCATGAACATTGTTTGTATTAACCCCGATGAGGATGTAGTGGAGAGTGTGATGAAGATTTCATTGTAGTATAGTAAACATATTTATTTGTGAATATTCAAGTGACTAAGTCATGATCTTATTTGTAACAATTATTTATGACTATGTCATGATCTTATGATTATGTCAAGAGAAAGAGGGCGAGAGCAACGCATGTTGGGGTTTTGCAACAACGATGTTTATATACGTACAAGCCAATAAACAATCGACATTTTATGTATTGTGTGGATGAATAAGGTAGTGAAGCATTTGTAGACTCAAGGATCTGTACGCAAAACATGAGTTAAGTAAGCTTTGTTAGGAAATGAGAAAGAAATATAGAGAGAGTAAGCAAAGAGAAGGACAGAAATAGAGAGAGAGAGAGAGAGAGAGAGAGAGAGAGAGAGAGAGAGAGCAAAGAGAAGGGAACGGAGAGAGGGAGGATAAAGAGAGTGAGCAAAGAAAGGGACTGAGTGCAAGAGTGAGAGAGAAGGGTAGAGAGGAAAGATAGAGAGAGATCTTGTCTTCTGAGGAGGTTCGTGGGCAAGCAAGAACAAAATGAGGAGTTTGAGAAAATGAGAGAGAGAGAGAGAGAGAGAGAGAGAGAGAGAGAGAGAGAGAGAGAGAGCAAAGAGAAGGGTAGAGAGAGAGGGGGGAGGCGAGAGTGAGCAAAGAGAGAAGGACTGAAAGAGTGAGAGACTCAGAGAGAGAGAGAGAGCAAAGAGAAGGGTAGACGGAGAGAGGGGGGGAGGCGAGGCGAGGCGAGGCGAAAGTGAGAAAAGAGAAGGACTGAAGAGTTAGCAAAGAGAAGGATAGAGCGAGAGTTAGCAAAGAGAAGGATAGAGAGAGAGAGAGAGAGAGAGAGAGAGAGAGTAAAGAGAAGGATAGAGATAGTGAGCAACAAGATGGATAGAGAGAGACGAGGATATAGAGAGTGAAAGAGGGAAGGAGGATAGGAGGTAAGAGAAGGATAGAGAGGGAGAGAGAGAGAGAGAGATACAGAAGAGAGAAGGATAGAGAGAGTTAGCAAAGAGAAGGATAGATAGAGAGAGAGAGAGAGAGAGAGAGAGAGAGAGAGAGAGAGAGAGCCAAGAGAAGGATAGAGAGGAGGGTAGGATAAAGAGAGAGAGAGAGAGTCAAGAGAAGGATAGAGAGAGTGAGCAAAGAGATGGATAGAGAGAGAGTGGGGGGAGGATAGAGAGAGAAAGAGAGTAAAGAGAAGGATAGAGAGAGAGAAAAGAGATGAAGAGAGAGAGAGAGAGAGAGAGAGAGGGAAGGGGCATAAGAGGTAAGAGAAAGATAGAGAGGGAGAGGAGGATATAGAGAGCGAGAGAGGGAAGGAGGATAGGAGAGGTAACAGAAGGATAGAGAGGGAGGGTGTGGGAGAGTGAAAGGGAGGGACGGAGGGTGGGAGAGTGAAAGGGAGGGAGAGAAATGGACGGTGGTAATAGAGGAGAGAGAGTGTGTTAGCAAAGAGAGACAAGGATAGAGAGAGTGAGAGAGGGAGGGTGGGAGAGGGAAAGGGAGGGAAGAGATAGGGGGAGGGAAGACAATAGGAGAAGGAGAGAGAGGGAGGTTAGGAGAGTGAAAGGGAGGGAGAGAGTGGAGAGAGAGGGAGGGTGGGAGAAGGACAGAGGAGGATCTCCTAGAGAGAGTGAGGGAGGGAAGAGAGAGAGTGGGGGAGGGAAGAGGGTGGGAGAAGGAGCGAGAGGGTGGTGTGGGCTAGAGGCTAGCTGGGTGGTGGTGGGTGGAGATGGTGGTGGCAATAGTTAGAGAGAGATTGTTCAAGTAGAGAGAGAGGGTAGCCAAGAAAAGCTCCCTCCACCAAGCTCCTATTGGCTATGTTTGCTTCTCGGACAACTGGATGAAGAAGAGGATAAGCTTTTGCTCTCTAATAGGAGAGCAAACATTAAGAGAGCGGCCAAGAACAACACGGAGAAGCCAAGTGTTTGATCGCGAGTGGAGGCACACACGGAGCTTTGTGAGGAAGCATCTAGGTGCTTTTCAATAACAAACGGCGGGGCAAGTGCTTCAAGACTACAGAAGCGAGGAGTGTCACACTTTGGCTCGAGAGGAAAATCCTCTATTGCTTTAAGTGTCTATTTTGCTATTTTACTTTATTTAATCTAATTTGGTTTTAAACTATATTGTTTCCTTTAACTAACTGTATCTTTTTTTAATTGTTTTTGTAGAGGGAGGTTGTTGGGCATGACCCACAAAAGAAGAGTATGATTATGGGTAGAGCCCCTCGTCTGCAATTGTGGGCTTGGATGCGTACATGATGAGGTTTGCATGTGAACGAGTCCATTTTGGGGACTCAAGCTAATGAGGTAAGTAATACATAAGCCATTCTCTTATCTATATGTTGTCTTTTATTGTTGTATACATTCCTTACTCTTGTTTGCATGTATGTAGGTTGAAGAGGAAGATCTAGACTATGTGGGTGAAGCAAGTGAAGATGAAGATGAAGACGAAGATGAGCCGGAGGAATCTTATGAAGATTTTAACTAGCCGTACCTTGCATTTTTTTATATATGTTCAAAGTAATTATCAATTGAGCAATATAAAATATATTTTGTTCACTTGCATTCTTCCCAGTTTTAATTTCTTTTTTTTTACTGTCTATATAAAAGAAAAGAACTGGGGCAGACTGGGGAGTCTTATGCCCCAGCTTTTTTTTTTCCATGCAATGGGATCACTGCTCAACAATGATACCATTGTTGCAGTGAAAATAACAGCATGTCTAGTAGTGAAATAGGCCCAACATCTCTGAGCAACAAAAATAGCATTCTATGGGACTGATAATTATAATGGGGTAGCAACTTTAATAGTTATCTTAGGTTTATGGTCATAGGGCTCAAGTATAAAAGGGGCTCATGGACCCTCATTTGTATCTTTTGATCATATGACTTTTGAACATACATTGGAGCCTTGAGCTACCATACATTGGTTATTTCCATCCTTTGGTGAAAGGCTAAATCACATAGGCATTATGTGTGATTCTTGCCCTAATCCACATGATGATTTGTTCTAGATCTTAGCTTATGTTGCTTCATTTCAATTGGTATCAGAGCCTTGCTTTTGATCCACTTTCTTGAATTTTTTTGAAAATCTTTTGAGTGTTCTTGATTTTCTTGATCAAGAAGATGGATATGGTGACTTTGGATGGTTGAATTTCTTTGTCTTTGTTTGTTCCTAAGCTTTTGGGGCCATGGGTTTTATGGGGACCAAATTTTTGAGAGCTGCACCAAAATTTGAATCTCAGGACCAAAATTGGGAGAAAATCTCACTAATAGTTTTGCTAATCAAAACGTTTTTCTTTTTCCCTCTTCTCTATGCTTGATTATGAGAGCTATGGAGCCTTCTTCATGGATTTAATCCTTGCAAGAGCTTAGGTATTGGATTAGGGCATATTCCAAGCTTCTTAACAAGCTCCATGAAGCAACTAAACGTGCATGAACCGGCCCCCCCAGGCTACTGCTATTTTTCACATTTGTTGGGAGATTTGGTAGCTACAATGATAAGATGATGGTTAGCAAGCTTAAGAGCTTGTAGAGAGCATGTATAGGCAAGTTATAAGCTTCCACAAGGAAGCACTATTTGAGCTTCAATTTTGGTGATTTTTACCCATGAGGAGGGTTGCGGACTGTGTGCATTTTTTGGGGAAGATGGAGCTCAATATCACTATTGGTTGACTAAAATGCTTGGAAGTTATGAGTAAGCAAGTTACTAATCTTCTCAATGCTTCAATTTCTTCTTCTCTTGCATATTAGGGATTCCATGAAAAATCAAGGTTCTCCACCAAATTTTGGAAAATTTTCTTTATCGATCTTCTTTCATGCATGAATAGGTGATTTCATGGGAATTTTCATTTTCTTGCATTTTTTAATTTTCTTGGGAAAGTTAGGGTTTGGAATCATCTTCTTCATGAAATTCTTGAATAACTTCCCAACCTTTCTCTACCTATACATGTGTTCAATGTTTGATTCCAATCAAGATTTAGGGTTTCTTGGTCCTCTTGAATGATTTGGGGGTTTTCTTGAAAATTAGGGTTTTTTGGTCCTCTTGAATGATTTAGGGTTTCTTGGTACTCTTGAATGATTTGGAGGTTTTCTTGAAAATTAGGTTTCCACTATAATAGATATATATGAAGTACATGAAATGATTCAATTAGACTCTTATTGAGCTGTTGCTTGTTGAAGTAACCACTTATTGGTGAGGCATGAAAGAATTATGGTGGTGACTTGTGAGGCTAATATAGACATGTTTAGAGATCAATGTGTTGTGAAGATTCTAGTTTTTTTTTGAGAGGTTTGCAATTTGAAGAAAAATTCCAAGTGATGGGTTGTACCATTGACTAGGCTTTCACACACCATGGCCCCCCCCATCCAGAGATGTACCTGGAAAGTTGTTGATGGTGAGGCTCTAGTGCAAATGTCCTCTAGTGCATGAGTATGGATATGTACTCATGGAGCAGCTGCTACATTAACTTAGCCAAAAGAATAATAAGCTATAAGCTTAACAAAAATGTATTAGCTATTGAAGATCATTTTTGGGAGGTTCTTATGATATTCTACCATTTTTAGGTAGACCATTTGTGTGACTCCCTTGTGTTTCTCTCTCTCTCTCTCTCTCTCTCTCTCTCTCCCTCTCTCCCTCTCTTTTTTTTTTTGTTACCACCTTGCAAGAAAGAGGTTCTTATAGCTACTCCTTTTTGAGAGAATAGGCTCTTATGTTTGTTGCATAGCTTCTGCACTTATGCTTCTCATCATAAGAGGGGTGAAAAGAGCATTGTGAGTTTGTTCTTGATGTGCTCATAAGTCTCTACGTAGATGTGGGGATTGATTCTTGAATCTGTGGCTCAATTGTTATCAAGGTAGTAGGTACAACTTTTGGTTGGTTGCCATTGGTGTTGAACTGAACATGCAAGCTCTTGTGTATGTGTTGTATGCATAACAAGAGGGGTTAAGTGGCTTGCTTGGTGTTGCTTGGGCCTCCATTCTTGTGGAAATTTAGGTGAAGTTTTTGGAATTGAAGTCGGTGATGATTCTTTCTTCACCTTGTTCAATCTTAGCAACCATATGATGGGATTTTCATCATAACATCCTTGTTCTTACATCATGTGCATAGCACCCATCTTTGATGAACATTATGAATTGGAGGTTGATGCTTTTGGTGCTAAGGTTTCTTTCTTTATGCAGGCTTGGGTGACTTCTTGATGCACTTGGGAATCCAAGCATTGGTATTACCTTGGTAGTACCCTTACGCTTGCAGTAATCTTTTTGGTACCCACACTTGTTGAGTCATTGGAGTTCTTCGAGGAACTCGGATAGGCTTTTGTGGAAGATGTTGTGAAGTACTTTTAATCTTCCTTGGCCTTTGAGTTTTGCATATTGAGTAAGAGGATTTGATTGTCGAGGTACCCAAATTAGATTGGCACCTTTGTAGTAGCCTTGAGCCACAAGTAGTTGCTTTTCCACCCACATTTTGATAGATACCTTCATTTTGGCTATCGTGGTGGAGTTTTCTTTTTGGATGAAGTGGAAGGTTTGGGTTCCTTCTTCACATTGGTTGGCACAGAGGTTGCGGGTTTGGGACTCATGGGTGGTGTTGATGATGAGGCTTCAGTCTCTTGTGGAGTGGTGTTGCTGATGATGAGTCTTTTGAGCATGCAACCTTCTCCCTTGGTGAGGTCAGTCGATGAGGAGTTGTCGAGATTGAGGCTTGTCCATTGAGGTCCTGTCTAGAGATAGATGCTTGCGTTTGGGGGACTTCTTCAAGAATAGCTATGGATTGCAAGGTTTTGGTATTGGAATTTATTGGTGAGGATGTAGTTGAAGGGTTAGATGCTTTTTCCAAGTTGGTCATTGATGCAGAAGGTAGGTCTTTATGTAGAGGGGATTCTGAGGAAGAGGCATGTAGCTTTTTTGTTCAGGCATCATAGAAATCCCTTAGGATTAGATCCTCTTCCTTGCAGTATGGTATCATCAACTTTTCATCGTTGGCCATCATGAGTGATGACCCTATTGTTAACAAAGCATAGTGGTGCTTGGGCAGTAATAGTCCATTTATGCTCGAAAATCAAATCTTCTTCCAACACATACTCAACCCCAAAAAACTTACATGAAGGGGGTTAGATTCTATATACATTGTTTGTTCAAAGTATCCCATACATGGCATGTTTATTCCTTTTGTGAATGGAATTTTCTCTGGATGAGCTTTTAGTGTTGGTTGACGGAACAAATCCCATAACTCGAGGATCATGAGATTGTGTTCTCATTGTGGAAAAAGATGTGCTTGAATTGTGGTGATTTTATTATAAAGTTCAAATCCAACTATAAACCTTGGGATATTCTGAGTAAGATATGTTGGGAGTTCTATCAATTCCAAGGTCTCTTTCTTGTGTGTAGGAGAAATTTCATAATGCTTTTTCAGGAGTGTTCAAGGTGACTGTTTGCATGGATTCATCAATTTAATACCACGATTCAGTACCCAAGTTCCACCCAAAATGATATCATACTCAAGGGGATCTAGGGTAACATGGAATCTAAATTCCACATTTCCACCGATTGTTTGAGTAGCATAGCTAAAGCAAACTGGAACTTCAATGTTGTTTTCATTGGCACCTCTTGCAAGACCATTGTCTTTAGGGATGATTTTAGATTGTCCTAATGACACCAAAGTGTCTATTGTCATGATGTTATGACTAGCTCGAGAGCTAATCAATGTGCGTTTGCACTTAACATCATTGCCCATAGGGAAATCTAACCATAATATGATAGAATCTTCAAGTAGAACCATGGAAGTCTCATTTTGTTTTCAGCTTCAATTCCCGTTTTGGTTTCACATTCCCATTCACTTTCATCCTCTTCTTGGCTCTTAGCCTTCTCAAGAGTGCCCAATGTGTACAATGGCACACTCGGTCCTTTGACAATGGCACACTCGGTCCTTTGACAACTTTAACCGAGGTCTCTTTGGAAACTTGCAAATCCTTATAGTCCTGTTCTATGTAGCTCTTGATATCTTGGTATAACTCATGGTTAGCCTTTAAAGGTTCAAGGGCTGAAGCTATGCTAGCTTCACCACCACGAGAGAATATCACTCCTCCAAATGAGGATTTGAGAGGCTACTTAAATTTCATAAGGGATTCATCAAACTCCTCATGTGCTTTTTAAACTACATCATTTGTGTAATCTTCCTCTGATGACTCTTCTTGGTTTGATGAGTTCATTTCTATACGGAGTGCATCTTCCTCTTGAAAGGGGAAGCGATGTTTTTTGTATTTTGGTTGCTTTTTTAGGTTTAACATTATGAGGTTCAATCACAAACCCCTGATCATGTATGACACTCAGCAATGCTAAGAATGCTCTCTTAAGCTTGCTTTTTGTGTTCCTCGTATGTCATGTGATTATGATTTTCAATTTGGGGTGGTTAGGTGAGTTATAGTTTCTTGATTGGACTGTGAGGTGCACTGAGTGACAAGTCAGAACTTGTTTCGTCCTCACTATGTGACGTACTAGAACTTGCTTTATCTTTAGACTTTCCTTGGATCGTCAGGTTTTTATTATGTTTGCCCATGCAACGAGAGTGAACTTTCTTTTGGGATTTTGTATCATGTGTTGTACATGTGGTTTTGTGGTTTGAGGGGTAGCCTTTGAGGTTGATGCATTCGCATTATGTGTAGCTTTTGGCTCTTTTGGGGTCAGGTCTTTTCCCTTGTTCTTTATTTCAATCTTGGTTTCTACAGTTTGTTGGCCCCTATTTTTCTTGGGTTTAGAAGGTTTTGCATTCTCTTTTGGTTTCTGTTTTAGAACATGCTTTTCTACCCATTTTGAAGATGTGTTCTTTTGCATTCTTTTGAACTATTTCTTGTTGGCTTGCAACCATGTAAGCACATTTAAGGGTACCATAGACTATTGCCCATTTTACACACTGAAGATATTAAGAGTTGTATTTTGTGAGACAAGTTGCATTGAAGCAATTTGCCTTGGAAAATCTTCGATGTGCCACATAGTTACATATGGGTTTTAAAGTGTTAGTGATTGTGGGCATGGAAATATTCCAAACTGTGTAGTCTGGCGCTTTGTGCGGTCCACAACAATAGAAACACTAAAGTGTTTACCCTATTCAAATGCTATTCACCTCAAATATTGATCCACCAAATGAGTTTTGTAAGGTTTTATCCTCCTAACACTAAGTAAACACTAAAGTGTTTACTTAACTACTTCTTGAGCAATTTCTACCCTATTCAAATGATATTCACCTCAAATATTGATCCACCAAATGAGTTTTGTAAGGTTTTATCCTTCTCCTTCTCGTAGAAAACGCTACCATATGATCTATGGGAAGACCTAAAGGACCGACTCCTCACATTAGTACTGTTGAACTTCAGAGAGAGCAGCCAGCTGATAGGTCACCTGATGCCCCAGGAGGAGAGGACAGGACGATCATAGACTCTGGAAGCCTTGCACATTGAGAAGACAGAGACTCCACTGACGATTTATGATGAAGCCATCCTGATGATCCAGGTCAAGCTGGTTGAGTGGACATAGCAAAAGTACTGCTGGATGGCCAATCTCAAGAGTTAACATTTTATCGGATACGACATGCTAAAAGATCAGATTGAGCAGCTGGGATTCTAAAGGCACCAAAGGTCTTTAGGTCACCTCTAAAACATCACCCATTATTAAAATGGCAAAATCTATGTATCAAAATAGGATAAATCTATATGTTAGAGGGATGGATAAAATGGAGGAGAAGGATTAGAAAGAGAAAGACTCTATTATTATTTCATGATGGGAGAGTATCTTTTATTATTAGAGAAACTGACTTATATACAAGATCATAAGAGTTCACACTTAAATAGTGGTTAGCTGATTGGGTGCACATGGATCATAAGTAGCCTATTGCTTATATAATGCTTAATCTCATAATACTGCATGTGTGAATAACATTCACATAAAACATGATTAATCTCATAATACATGTGTGAAGCACATTCACATAGGGGATCCATTCTATCTTGTTACCACACTCTAGGAGTGGGATCACCATAAGTCTTCCATTAAACCATTTCTAGGCACCCATTCTAAGTTGTAGATTTGGACATCTTTGCTTCATAAATTGATCATACATGCTTAATCTCATAGTAGATGTGTGAAGCACATTCACATAGAGGATCCATTCTAGCTTGTTGCCACACACTGTAGGAGTAGCATCACCATAAGTCTTACATTCGGACCATTTTTGGGTGCCTATTGAAGTTATAGATTTGGATACTATTAGGAGCTACTAAGGTGGTTGAATCGACTCTTGGTCCTATACCACTCCCTAGCATTGGCGCATACGATTACGTTTCACGTTCAAATATTGGGTTTGAGTATGATGTTGTAATGATTTGGCTCGAACATAAATGCATATTCAATTGGTCCTAGAATCACACTGAAGTTCTTTTTATATATATTTTCAACATTTTTTAATATTTTTAGGTTTTATGTTTTTAACGATTTTTCTCCAGGATCTAGAAGGATCTAGGTTTGAGGTGATGGTCTAGTTCCCTTGCATTGGCTATTTTTTTCTAAGTTTTTATGTTTCTAGAACTTTGTCTTAGTAGAATTGGTCCTACCTTGGCGATTCTCCTCAATGATCCTAGATGAAACGATTCAAGAATAGGATGATCTTACTTTTGGGATCATAGTAATCAGACCTTAGATGTGATGCTACTCTTGGACCATAGCGATTCAAGTTGATTAATCATTTAAGACTTGGATTAGTGATTACACTTCTTAGATCGTATAGCGATTCAACTATCATTGAACTATCAATGTTGTCAGGCCGCGAAAATGCCTCAATTATAGAATTCATATTTGATTCATAATCTAAGCATTGGATTGGTGATTTCACTTCTTAGATCGTAGGTGATTCAATTGTCACTGAACCGTCGATGTCAAGCCAGAAACACCTCAATTGTAATGTCAAAAAATATCCCTTATAGATTTGGCAGGTATGCTGGTGCACTGACCCCCATGTTGACAACTGCTATGGCTAGTTAACTACTCATAAATGCACCTACTATTGTAAGGTCAACAAACAAAGATCATGGTAGTCTGGTCAAATCGATCTGATACCTAAAACAATATTACTAGTAGGATCAAAATAATTTGATTAGGAAAATCCCAATTTACAACAAGTTCTTTCCTTGTATTTTCTTAATACCTAGCTTAGCATTGATTCCAAGAGAGTTATTCTAGCATGAAAATATCAATATGAATGATTATTGAGAATCAATTGAAAGAATGGGGCATTTTTTACCCTTTGGACATAGTGGAGAATTTCCTAGTTTACTCTATTTAGCCTAATTAATGTAATCTAATGCTTAAGATGTTAATAAAAAAGACTCACAAATGAGATTGCTAAACTCAATTTACAAGGGTGATCTCAACTCATCTCCAACAATAAGCAAAAACAACAAAAACATAAGAAGGGTTATGGATTAGGAAAATCTCAATTAAAACATATTTCTCTCCTAGTAGTCACTCAAACAAACCTTCGTCTCAACACAATCACTCTACCACAAGTTTTGCAACCCATGGGCAAACTAAATTAAACAATGTATCAATAGAATGCTCCACTCTAGCACTAGTTCTACTCCCTAGCATAGTAGTGTCTCTTGTTCAGGGAAGTTATAGCTTCATAACAAGAATTATCTTCACCAAGGAGTACAACCCATCTAGAACCTAGAGTGCAAAAGCAGATTGAACGTGGGAATGTAAAATCTCAAGGGGGGTCAAGCCCCCAAGTTCTACCAACCCAATTCTAGGACATTCGTATCCCTCTCTCTCTCTCTCTCTCTCTCTCTCTCTCTCTCAATTAATCAATCATATTCCACGTAAGATCCCTAACCCCACTGTGCAACGAATTCTGGGGTGCTAGTAGCGGAAGTAGCACTTCTTACGCGGGGCAGGGTCCTACACTCGGGGCCTCGCCCATGGATATCCGGACAAGATACTAATCCGTCGGGTTTTTTTTTTTCGAACCCGAAAAAACTTCCTTTGCCCGGAAAGCACGGGCGATTCCACCCGGATAACTTTTTCCTAACGTAGTCAAAAACCTTAACTAACTGAACTGATCTGACCAAACTCGTAAGTTCCATAGTCAGATCAAGGGACAGATTGCACTTGGATCATAGAGACCAACGCTTTTTTCCTCATCAAGAGGCACAGCCATTGATTCTTTTTCCATAGAACAATTTTTGTCCGGGATTTACTTAATCTATCGAACTAAACAGAAATTGAGTCTTGATTTATGGATCCATCAATCCAGCCTAACCCCATTCAGTCCCATGGGTTAGCCAACCGCCCAACCACTGTAGTGATGGGATCCAATTTAGAATTTGGTTAGGTTTTGTCCCGGGTACCAGGTAAACGAGTTTCCAGGCCCCCTAGCCGGATGTTCATGCAAACATAAAACTAGTCACACCACTTACACACTACCCAATATGTTCATGCAAACTAGTCACACCACTTACACACCCAATATGAAATTGCCTTTTTCTCAGCATCAGTTATCTTTAAAAACAATCCTTTAATGAAACCATTGTGTCACTGATCACAATCCTCAAAATCTCTGGTTGAATCCTTATTTCCAATCAATCCTTCATCGGTGTACTTATGGCATCATTGGCAACTAGAACACTCACCACCTGTTCACTCAGGGATCTTTTCAATAGTTCCTAGCTCATAGTACCCGTCAATATAATCACTTATAAAAATCAAGATGGAATCTTCGTTGAAGATCAGCAAGATCAACCAACAGATCCATATAAAAGAGCCATGGACTCATTCGTTGAGGACCAGTAAGGTCAATCAACCAGATCCATGCCCGGTTTCAAAAAACAACTCTTACTCCTTGTTCTAAATATCTTCCTCGATGCACGTGTGGGTATCTTCGGTGACCCTGAGCCTGAGCACCGTATGGTCAGCACCCTCTAGGATCCTTCGCAGGTCACCTAGCGCTTCACTCATAGGCCTCTTCCTTGGTCCCTCATCCACCGTACCGTAAGCTCACCATTTAAATCGAACCGAGGCTGGTCAAGACCTCGACCGACCTTGCTACGCGAGACGTCCTCCGTTAACTCTCCATCAGCTGTTGCAACTTTATCAGGTAGGTCTCCACGACCACATTCTTAAGACAGTCAAAATGCTTCCCCAGCATTCTTGACATAAAACAGTCATTTACAAACAGGTCACAAATACAATTTCTATATTGAACTCTCGTCTTTCCACATTATCCCTCATCAGTCCACATTACTTATTCCACATTCCACTTCATATATGTACTCATTCTCATCCAATCACATCATTTTCCATCTCATATATGCACTCATTCTCATCCAATCACATCATTCTCATCCAATCACATCATTCCACTTCATATATGTACTCATTCTCATCCAATCACATCATTCTCATCCAATCACATCATTTTCCATCTCATCAACTCAATTTCATTCACATCACATATCATAAATTCACATCCCAATTCACATGTCATCACATCTCATTCATTCACTCATATCGACGACACATCATTTCACATACACATTCGCATTCATTATTCTACATACACATCCATATCATACATCCAATTCCACATTCACATTCATACATCCACATCCACATCTCATTCGGGTTGTTGCAAGATCAGGGTATCCAGTTTTATCCAGTTTATGCTGGACTGGGACAATACTTGGAGAGAAAATTTTGGGAGCAAGGTACTTAAAATGAGATCAAGCAAATAATAGAAAATATCATTGCCCTTAAATTAACCCAATATAACTTAAATCAATATAAATTAGTCTAATTAATCAAAATTAATCAAAACTATGATGAAATGATAAATAAATGATCTTTCCATACTTAGAGTGATCCAATTTATTTTTCCATAGATGCACCATTACAAGTACACTAGTCTCTATAGGTTTTAGATGATTCACATCAAAAATGTAATTTTACTAATTAGATTATTAATATTTACAGGCCTTTTGATAGTCTGGAAGAATTTTGAAAAAGAGATCATTAAAAATCCAACCATTGGATTTGTAATTTTTACTAACCACCACATTCTACTAATGTCTCAGTATCTACCCACTCTTTTGATCTACAAGATTGAGGATTTTAAGTGGTAGCTATTGTGGGTACAAAAAGTGGCATATATTATAACACTTTAAAGACCTTGAAATATTTAAATAAAATAGATAAATATCTTAAAATTTTCTTGAAAAATCAAGTTAAGCTCCATATTATGTGAAGATCTAAGGTACAAAGTGGGAATCTCATATGAGTTTATATGTAAAAGATATTAGCATTTTACGGAATCAGTTCAAATTTGGGACAGGGTGTATACATTGACTTTGTACCTAAGAAAATGAGGACTTTTGACTATCTAATGCTTAATCAAATTATGCAACTATATTTCCAACTTTGAATATGATGTTCTAACAAAAGAACTTGAAACGAAATTCCTTCATTTACTAGGAGAGATTAGCCACTAAAGGTAAACAAATGCCTGTTTTTTTACTGTTTACAGGGTGCCTGAGTGGACAAAACTGGGCACCCTGATCTTGCAACCACCCATTCACACATCCACATCCACATTCATACATTCACATCCACATCTCATTCGCACATCCACATCCACATTCACATTCATACATCCACATCCACATCTCATTCGTACATCCACATCCACATTCACATTCATTCATCCACATCCACATCCTCATTCGCACATCCACATCCACATTCACATTCATACATCCATTTCCACATCCATATCTACATCCATACATCCATTTCCACATTCCATATCTACATCTATACATCCACATCCATACGCACATCCATACATCCACATTCACATTCACATCCATACATCCATATCTACATTCCACATTCATATATCCATATCCTCATTCCACATTCATACATCCACATCCACATTCACATTCATACATCCATTTTCACATCCTCATTCATACATCCATTTATAGAATACAAGAGAATTCTTATTTTTGATATAAGATTTCTTTACGCATCTATTTATGCTTAAATTCCATTTTAAGGAGAATAACACTTTCGAAATAAAAATCAATCTTTTATGCATCTTCCTATGCATAAATTCATTTTAAATGAAAATGACACTTTTGAATTAAAATTCAATCTTTTATGCTTCTTTTTATGCATAAAATCAAAATTGATGAAAATAACTCTTTTGAACTAAAAATAGATTTCTTTATGTATCTTTCCATGCATAAAATCAAAATTGATAAAAATAACTCTTTTGAACTGAAAATAGATTTCTTTATGCATCTTTCTATGCATAAAATCAAAATTGATGAGAGTAACACTTTTGGATTAAAATTAATTCTTTATGCATCTTTCCATGCATAAATCCAATTTAGTAGGAATTACACTTTTAGAATAAAAGAATTTCTCTTATGCATCTAATTTATGCATAAAATCCATTTATGATGAAAATCACACTTTTGATATATAAAAATAGTCTTTTATGCATACAAAACATTTATGATGAAAATCACTCTTTTAATATAAAAGAATTTCTTTTATGCATCTAATTTATGCATAAAATCATTTATGATGAAAATCACACTTTTAATATAAAAAATATCTTTTATGCATATGTTTATGCATACAAATCATTTATGATGAAAATCACTCTTTTAATATAAAAGAATTTCTTTTATGCATCCATTTGTACATAAAAATCATTTATGATAAAAATCACACTTTTAATATAAAAAAATATCTTTTATGCATACAAATCATTTATGATGAAAATCACTCTTTTAATATAAAAGAATTTCTTTTATGCATCTAATTTATGCATAAAATCATTTATGATGAAATCACACTTTTATAATTAAAAAAATAATCTTTTATGCATACTTCTATGCATGAAAATCAAATATGATAAAAGTAACACTTTTATAATAAAAAATAATTTTATGCATATTTTTATGCATGAAAATCAATATGATAAAAGTAACACTTTTATAATAAAAAAATTAATCTTTTATGCATACTTTTATGCATAAATATCAAATATGATAAAAGTAACACTTTTATAATAAAAGTAATGATCTTTTATGCATGAAAATCAAATATGAGAAAAGTAACACTTTTATAATAAAAATTTGATCTTTATGCATAAAAAAAACACTTTTATAATAAAAATAATAATCTTTTATACATGCTTTTATGCATAAAAATCAAATATGATAAAAGTAACAGTTTTATAATTTAAAAAATAACCTTTTATGCATACTTTTATGCATAAAAATCAATATGATAAAAGTAACACTTTTATAATAAAAAATTAATCTTTTATGCATACTTTTATGCATAAAAATCAAATATGATAAAAGTAACACTTTTATAATAAAATAATAATAATCTTTTATGCATACTTTTATGCATGAAAATCAAATATGATAAAAGTAACACTTTTATAATAAAAAAATAACCTTTTATGCATACTTTTATGCATAAAAATCAATAATAATGAAAGTAATACTTTTATAATAAAACTAAATTTCTTTTATACAAATAATAAAAATGCATCTTCTATGCATGAAAATGACACTTTAGAATATAGAAATCATAAGGATTACTCTTTTAGAATAATGAAAGATAATACTTATTTCCAAATTTTTGAAAAATTTTGCCATAACCTCCTTTGTATGGCTGACCATTTTTTAATTTTAAGTCTCTAAAATTAATTAGAAATGCATCAAGAGTATTTAAATTATTCTAAAGTAACGTTTTTCTACTTATTTAAGAGAAACATTATGAAAAACTTGATTTTATTCATTAATCATTCACCTAGGATAAAGAATGGTTGGATTTACTAGAGAAGAGAGGGGAATGCCTTTTATAATGAGGCATAACATCATTTGCAATGTAGAGAAGACAAAAATCATAAAAAAAAAACCATAGAATGAATGGGAAAGAGAAGAATCTCCAACTTACATAGATAATTTGAGAGCTTTTCTTTGGCTTGATGGTTTGAGGGTTCAACTCTTGTTTGAGACAAGAGTGGCCACCAATCTTTTGGAAGAGGGAAGGTCAAAAACTAATGAATTATGAGTAAAATTCACTATTTTTGGCACTTGGGAGAGGCAGGGCAACAGTGCAAAACACTATTAAGTTTTAACAAAGGGGAAGGCTTCTATTTATAGGAAAAAGTGAGCTTCTAACCAAGCAAACTGATTCTAGAATTTTTCGGATCAATTTGGTCAATTTTTGACCATTTTTAGGTCAGTTTTGCTCACTTTTTGGATCTAGTTGAAATAGGAGAGAGGAG
This sequence comes from Cibotium barometz, assembly GCF_041138505.1. Classification (NCBI taxonomy): domain Eukaryota; kingdom Viridiplantae; phylum Streptophyta; class Polypodiopsida; order Cyatheales; family Cibotiaceae; genus Cibotium; species Cibotium barometz. The sequence continues at coordinate 31,681,202 of NC_141089.1, forward strand.
AGATAAAAATATCTCATTATTTGGGAGTTTAAAACTCATCCCAAATAATGAGATAAAAATATCTCATTATTTGGGAGTTTTAAACTCATTCAAGAATGTGAAATAGGCGCCTCCTTCATGAGGGGAATTCCCCCATACTGAGGTGTCAAAAATGCATCCTTTCATCTAAATATCTCTCTTTTTTAACTATTAACCTTGCCCTTAGTCAACTCTTCATCGTATGTGAGCATTTACTCATTTTTGGGGGATTTTAATTTTTTTCTTCTATTTATCTCCTCCCTACATTTGGATGAATCTTATTGGTCCATAGGAACCTTAATTTAAAATTTTAAAAAAATCTTCACCCCCAAGATAATGCCTCTTGAACAGATTATACTTAATTTCTAATGCACCTTCTGAAAATCTTTTTGAACTTCTGTTTTAGGGGAACTTATTTTAATAAGATGAGATATTTTTCTATCCAAAAATATTTAAAAATTAAATTATCACTCTCTAGAAGATTTTCTCTCTCTAGGCCAAAACTCGTAGAAATAAGATCTTTTATATTTCTAAGGAGGGATTTGATTACAGGGGAAGATACTGGACATCCTGAGAGGCTGGGGAGGAATCTTACATTCTACCCCACTTAAAAAACGCGAGATGTCCTCATCTCGTAGGTGGAGTATAATCTCTTTCATCTTCTTCTTCTTCTTCAATCACTTCCAGCGTTGCTGCCTTGGAAGTGGACCGATTTGGGAACAATTCTCTTTGACTTCCCCTATTCTGAGGTGGAGGTCTTGCATTACTTTGGATTGAAACTGCAGGTTGGATAGAGGGTCTACCTTCGGGATTTCCCTGATTTTGGCGGGATAGAACCGTGATTACTCTCGAAGGAAGGGGCTGGAGTCTGGAATCTTGATCCCTAATTTCCCTGCACTGAAAACCTTGATCCAAAAGGAGTTGGGCAATCCATGCACTGCGATGTCCAAATCCTTGACAGTTATAGCATTTCACTCTCTTGTTCAAGGGTGGAACTTCTGAAGTTAAAATCCAGGGAATTGAGTTTCAGGAAAAGGACATTTCTTCCATTCTGGAACTTCCCATATCCTGGGTTTGACCCTGATATCTCTTAGGTGGAGGAAGGTTGGAATCACCTTCTGGGAATAAAAACCTTTTGAAAGGTGATGGTGTTGGCTTTGGCGGGACTTTGACATCAAAGGCTTTGGCGAAATCCTTTGCCATTCTTACTGCTTCGGCCATTGAGATAGGTTTTGCATTCTTGACTAAAGTATCCAATGGCTCGTTTATTCCCCGAATGAACCTGGCCACATCAATTGCTCTTCATCCAATTGAGGGGAATATTTAAGGAGAAGGGCAAAAGCCTGATGATACTCTTCAATTGTCCGGTTTTCCTGCTTTAGTTCCAAGAACTCATTCATCTTAGTTTCAAGAAAGCATGGGGGACAAAACCTCTTTTTGAAGCCTTGAGATCCATCCAAGTTTGGGTATTTTGGTCGAGACGGTTTTTCTCGCAATGATTCCTCCACGCAATCCTAGCCGTTTCCACAATCTTTAACCTGGCGAGAGCTATCTTGCTTCTCTCATTGTAGCCAGTTACATCAAAATATTCCTCCATGGCCTCAATTCACTTTTCTACAACTTCACCTAACTGTTCCCCTTCACCCTTGAAGGGATCAGGCTGTGAACTATGAAGAGTTTTACAAACATCTAGGCCGAGCTCTTCTTCATCAAGTTGGGGGTTAACATTTCTACCATGACGACCTCGATCCATGTTCCTATCAATACAAAAATTCTTGTTAAGTCTCTTTATTTATGATTCAATCCGATTTTTGATTCAACTGATTCTGGGGTTCTCTAAATAGGTCGGCTCCCCACAGAATCAAGGGATAAAGATACTCATATAGAACGCATTATCAGTAACAATTCATTCAGAATATCTCATTCATATTTTTAACACAATAATGGTCCATTGGACTGAATTTTTTTCCATCTGAACAATCCTCCATGGGGATTTTAATTTTTTTGATTTTTAATTTATCAACCCTTAACTTGATCCACTGGACAAAAGTTAATAGTAGCAATCTACCAGCACAATCCACTAATCTCATAGTGATTGGCTGAAGTCATTAACATCATTCCAGTTAAGAACATCATCACAGGGACTCGTCCCATTCATCCTCATTGCGGTTTCACTCGGCTTATTACATTTCAACCAAATTTTAGGGATCATCATTTTTCAATCAAAATCCAAATCAACTCATTAGTTCTCAACCAGAATTTAAAAATCATATCAACCACATTTAAATTCATCATCTGGATAGCATTAATGCTTATAATTTCAAGTCTTAGATTTACTCGTATATACTGCCAGTAAAGAGCTGCAGTTATACCCTCGGTATATACGGGTAGTCATGGTTCTTGGAACTATAAGGTAAATACCATCATGTCTAGGCCTCAAGCAAGTCAGGGATTCCATACAATTGCGGTACTTCTATCTGAAGACCTAATTACCAATTTACGAATTTCAGTTTGAATATCAAATTGTATGAATTTTATCACACAATTACAACCTTATAATTTCAAGTCTTAGATTTACTCGTATATACTGCCAGTAAAGAGCTGTAGTTATACCCTCGGTATATACGGGTAGTCATGGTTCTTGGAACTATAAGGTAAATACCATCATGTCTAGGCCTCAAGCAAGTCAGGGATTCCATACAATTGCGGTACTTCTATCTGAAGACCTAATTACCAATTTACGAATTTCAGTTTGAATATCAAATTGTATGAATTTTATCACACAATTACAACCTTTTAGTGCTTCTTGATAAATTTTTGACATATTTGGCTTCTCGGTTGATCCTCATTAGCCAAATAGCTCTGATACCAACTGTAAGATCCCTGACCCCACTGCGCAACGAATTTTGTGGTGCTAGCAACGGAAGTAGCACTTCTTGTGCAAGGCAAGGTCCCACACTCGGGGCCTCGCCCGTGGATATCCGGACAAGAGACTAATCCGTCGGTTTTTTTTTTTCTAACCGAGAAAAACTTCCTTTGCCCGGAAAGCACGGGCGATTCCACCAGGATAACTTTTTCCTAACGTAGTCAAAAACCTTAACTAATTGAACTAATCTGACCAAACTCGTAAGTTCCATAGTCAGATCAAGAGACAGATTGCACTTGGATCATAGAGACTAACGCTTTTTTCCTCATCAAGTGGCACAGCCATTGATTCTTTTTCCATAGAACAATTTTGGTCCGGGATTTACTTCATCTATCAAACTAAACAGAAATTGAGTCTCGATTTACGGATCCATCAGTCCAGCCTAACCCCATCCAGTCCCATGGGTTAGCCAACCGCCCAACCACTGTAGTGATGGGATCCAATTTAGAATTTGGTTAGGTTTTGTCCCGAGTACCAGGGAAAAGAGTTCCTAGGCCCCCTAGCTGGATGTTCATGCAAACATAAAACTAGTCACACCACTTACACACCCAATATGAAATTGCCTTTTTCTCAGCATCAGCTATCTTTAAAAACAATCCTTTAATGACATTGCCTTTTTCTCAGCATCAGCTATCTTTAAAAATAATCCTTTAATGAAACCATTGTGTCACTAATCACAATCCTCAAAATCTCTGGTTGAATCCTTATTTCCAATCAATCCTTCATCGGTGTACTTATGGCATCATTGGCAACCAGAACGCTCACCACCTGTTCACTCAGGGGTCTTTTCAATAGTTCCTAGCTCATACTACCCAGCAATATAATCACTTGTAAAAATCAAGATGGAATCTTCGTTGAAGATCAGCAAGATCAACCAACAGATCCATATAAAAGAGCCATGGACTCATCCATTGAGGACCAGCAAGGTCAATCAACCAGATCCATGCCCAATTTCAAAAAACAACTCTTACTCCTTGTTCTAAATATCTTCCGCGACGTACATGTGGGTATCTTCGGCGACCCAGAGCCCGAGCACCGTATGGTCAGCACCCTCTAGGATCCTTCGCAGGTCACCTAGCACTTCACTCATAGGCCGCTTCCTTGGTCCCTCATCCACCGTACCGGAAGCTCACCATTTAAATCGAACCAAGGTTGGTCAAGACCTCGGCCGACCTTGCTACACGAGACGTCCTCCGTTGACTCTCCGTTAGCTGTTGCAACTTTATCAGGTAGGTCTCCACGACCACATTCTTAAGATAGTCAAAATGCTTCCCCAGCATTCTTGACATAAAACAGTCATTTACAAACAGGTCACAAATACAGTTTTTATATTGAACTCTCGTCTTTCCACATTATCCCTCATCAGTCCACATTACTTATTCCACATTCCATTTCATATATGTACTCATTCTCATCCAATCACATTCCATTTCATATATGTACTCATTCTCATCCAATCACATCATTTTCATATATGTACTCATTCTCATCCAATCACATCATTTTCCATCTCATCAACTCAATTTCATTCACATCACATATCATAAATTCACATCCCAATTCACATGTCATCACATCTTATCCATTCACTCATATCGACGACACATCATTTCACATACACATTCGCATTCATTATTCTACATACACATCCACATTCGTACATCCACATCATACATCCAATTCCACATTCACATTCATACATCCACATTCACATTCATACATCCACATTCACATTCATACATCCACATCCACATCTCATTCGCACATCCACATTCGTACATCCACATCATTCTACATACACATCCACATTCGTACATCCACATCATACATCCAATTCCACATTCACATTCATACATCCACATTCACATTCATACATCCACATCCACATCTCATTCGCACATCCACATCCACATTCATACATTCACATCCACATCTCATTCGCACATCCACATCTCATTCGCACATCCACATCCACATCCACATCCACATTCACATTCACATTCATACATCCATTTTCACATCCATACATTCACATCCATATCTACATCCATACATCCATTTCCACATTCCATATCTACATCTATACATCCACATCCATACCCACATCCATACATCCACATCCACGTTCACATTCACATCCATACATCCATATCCACATTCCACATTCATACATCCATATCCTCATTCCACATTCATACATCCACATCCACATTCACATTCATACATCCATTTTCACATCCTCATTCATACATACATTTATAGAATACCAGAGAATTCTTATTTTTGATATAATATTTCTTTACGCATCTATTTATGCTTGAATTCCATTTTAATGAGAATAACACTTTCGAAATAAAAATCAATCTTTTATGCATCTTCCTATGCATAAATTCATTTTAAATGAAAATGACACTTTTGAATTAAAATTCAATCTTTTATGCTTCTTCTTATGCATAAAATCAAAATTGATGAAAATAACTCTTTTAAACTAAAAATAGATTTCTTTATGTATCTTTCTATGTATAAAATCAAAATTGATGAAAATAACTCTTTTGAACTAAAAATAGATTTCTTTATGCATCTTTCTATGCATAAAATCAAAATTGATGAGAGTAACACTTTTGGATTAAAATTAATTCTTTATGCATCTTTCCATGCATAAATCCAATTTAGTAGGAATTACACTTTTAGAATAAAAGAATTTCTCTTATGCATCTAATTTATGCATAAAATCCATTTATGATGAAAATCACACTTTTGATATTAAAAAAATCTTTTATGCATATGTTTATGCATACAAATCATTTATGATGAAAATCACTCTTTTAATATAAAAGAATTTCTTTTATGCATCTAATTTAAGCATAAAATCATTTATGATAAAAATCATACTTTTAATATAAAAAAATATCTTTTATGCATATGTTTATGCATACAAATCATTTAGATAAAAATCACTCTTTTAATATAAAAGAATTTCTTTTATGCATCCATTTGTACATAAAAATCATTTATGATAAAAATCACACTTTTAATATAAAAAAATATCTTTTATGCATATGTTTATGCATACAAATCATTTATGATGAAAATCACTCTTTTAATATAAAAGAATTTCTTTTATGCATCTGATTTATGCATAAAATCATTTATGATGAAAATCACACTTTTATAATTAAAAAATTTAATCTTTTATGCATACTTCTATGCATGAAAATCAAATATGATAAAAGTAACACTTTTATAATAAAAAATAATCTTTTATGCATACTTTTATGCATGAAAATCAATATGATAAAAGTAACACTTTTATAATAAAAAAATTAATCTTTTATGCATACTTTTATGCATAAAAATCAAATATGATAAAAGTAACACTTTTATAATTAAAATAATAATCTTTTATGCATACTTTTATGCATGAAAATCAATATGATAAAAGTAACACTTTCATAATAAAAAATTAATCTTTTATGCATACTTTTATGCATAAAAATCAAATATGATAAAAGTAACACTTTGATAATAAAAATAATAATCTTTTATGCATGCTTTTATGCATAAAAATCAAATATGATAAAAGTAACACTTTTATAAATAAAAAAATAACCTTTTATGTATAAAAATTAATATGATAAAAGTAACACTTTTATAATAAAAAATTAATCTTTTATGCATACTTTTATGCATAAAAATTAAATATGATAAAAGTAACACTTTTATAATAAAAAATAATAATCTTTTATGCATACTTTTATGCATGAAAATCAAATATGATAAAAGTAACACTTTTATAATAAAAAATAGCCTTTTATGCATAAAAATCAAATATAATGAAAGTAATACTTTTATAATAAAACTAAATTTCTTTTATACAAATAATAAAAATGCATCTTCTATGCATGAAAATGACACTTTAGAATATAGAAATCATAAGGATTACTCTTTTAGAATAATGAAAGATAATACTTATTTCTAAATTTTTAAAAAATTTCGCCATAACCTCCTTTGTATGGCTGACCATTTTTTTATTTTAAGTCTCTAAAAATAATTAAAAATGCATCAAGAGTATTTAAATAATTCTAAAGTAATATTTTTCTACTTATTTAAGAGAAACATTATGAAAAACTTGATTTTATTCATTAATCATTCACCTAGGATAAAGAATGGTTGGATTTACTAGAGAAGAAAGGGGAATGCCTTTTACAATGAGGCATAACATCATTTACAATGTAGAGAAGACAAAAATCATTAAAAAAAACCATAAAATGAATGGGAAAGAGAAGAATCTCCAACTTACATAGATAATTTGAGAGCTTTCCTTTGGCTTGATGGTTTGAGGGTTCAACTCTTGTTTGAGACAAGAGTGGCCACCAATATTTTGGAAGAGGGAAGGTCAAAAACTAATGAATTATGAGTAAAATTCACTGTTTTTGGCACTCGGGAGAGGCAGGGTAACAGTGCAAAACACTATTAAGTTTCAACAAAGAGGAAGGCTTCTATTTTTAGGAAAAAGTGAGCTTCTAACCAAGCAAAATGATTCTAGAAATTTTCGGATCAATTTGGTCAATTTTTAACCATTTTTTAGGTCAATTTTACTCACTTTTTGGATCTAGTTGAAATAGGAGAGAGGAGAGATAAAAAAATATCTCATTATTTGGGAGTTTAAAACTCATTCAAGCACGTGAAATAGGTGCCTCCTTCATGAGGAGAATTCTCCCATACTGAGGTGTCGAAAATGCATCATTTCACCTAAATATCTCTCTTTTTTAACTATTAACCTTGTCCTTAGTCAACTCTTCATCTTATGTGAGTATTTACTCATTTTTGGAAAAATTTTTTTTTATTCTTCTATTTATCTCCTCCCTACATTTGGATGAATCTTATTGGTCCATAGGAACCTTAATTTAAAATTTTGAAAAAATCTTCACCCCCAGGATAATGCCTCTTGAACAAATTATACTTAATTTCTAATGCACCTTTTGAAAATCTTTTTGAGCTTTTATTTCAAGGGAACTTATTTTAATAAGATGAGATATTTTTTTATACAAAAATATTTAAAAATTGAATTACCACTCTCTAGAAGATTCTCTCTCTCTAGGCCAAAATTGGTAGGAACAAGATCTTTTATAATCCTGAGGAGGGATTTGATTACAAGGGAAGATACTGGACATCCTGAGAGGCTGGTGAAGAATCTTACATTCCACATATAGCTAATCACAAGAAAGAATGAAGCAAGCTCACCCCAAGCACACACACACACACACACACACACACACAATCACTCAAACATGTAAGCAAGCAACTTAATAAGACTCCATAGCTAGTGACTAACATAAACATGAAAGCATGCAAGATTAAAAGAGTTTAAGACAAGCAATAATGAAGGAGATCCCAAGCTTGAGCTCAAATGTAGATTGTATTATCAAAAGTGTCTTTACACACTCCCATAACTCTATTATATACAAGTGGGCTTTACCTGACCGTCCACACTTATAGGGTGCCCCAATATAACTTAAGCCTTATATGAGCCGTCGTGTACAACGGTGGCCATGTACAATGTAAAACATGTGAGCTAGGGCAAGGATTACAAAAGGTACAAAAAAGGATTTACACTAACTCATCATATGAACTGATGTAATTTAACAACCAAATTTAAAGGCATAAGCGAAATACTAAGTTTATATGTTTTTTTAATTAGAAATTGGTTTTTTTTTTAAGATTTTGACTTTGAAGTGTAGTTTGTTTTCGAGCTCTGTATCCTTCAAATTTGGAAGAATGGTAGTCTGTGGAGTGTCTAAGTGGAAAAATTAGTGTTTTTTATATTGATTAGTGCATTGTCATATAATAATAAGAATGCAAGTAGCTTGGTTGTCCACCAAATATTCTTCTATGATTTGTTATTATATATTTTGCATATAGGAAGAACTAATTATAGTACCTTGCAGAATATTCCGCTCCTATCTTTGTCTAATCTAGAATGTCCACTATCCACCTTCAAGCTCATTGCATTGGAAAGGTTAAGCTTGCAAGAGTGATGTACAAGCCACAATGAAGCCATCCCTATAGGATCCAAAGATGTTCATTTGAGTTACTTTTTTCCATTTGATTTTTTGGTATATTTCTTTGTGACATGTGAAGAGGTGAAGAAAACCAAATTCACCTATGCCAGCAAAAGTTCAAATAAGAATTGGACGACCTATTTCTTGGGTGAATAATGGCATACAAAGAGAACCAATCATGGGGGTGATACCATTAAGTGCCAAGTTACAAAGTCAGATGTTAACTTCAAGTGATAAATAAATGTAGCTGCAAATATTATGATTGCAAATAATGTGACCTACAAAAAACATGGTTAGCATAATGCTATTTCTTTTATTAAACATCTACTTTATTTCTTGACAAATATTGTGTATGTGCTTAGATCCATGTTTCAAAAAAAAATAAAGATAGTTATTTTTTTTTTGAAGGGAAACAATGTCAAGATCATGAATCTATCTCATCTTGTATAAATAGATACATATGTGTTGCTTCATCAATGTCTATATCTAATGGAAGCTCAATGAAAAGATGGGGTTCAACATCGATATCACTATCATTATCCAATGAAGCATTGTCATGATTGATAGGTGACTCATTATCTTCTTCGGATTGATGTTCCTCATACTCTTGATCAGCCTTCTCTAAATTGTTTTCTTCATCGTCTTCTTTCAATGAGTCGCTTTGAGGTAGTACTTGCACCTCATCCAGAGATTCGGCCTCAACATCTTGATCTTGAAAGATATGTTTTGAACGAGGGGAAACTTGTATAACATACCACCACTTTGGATCGATTCGATTAACGTGAAATACAACCTAAAATCACAAAGCAAAGGGGTTACACTTTTATTTTACTAACCTGACAGTGTTGAGGTAGTACAAAAGTATCTTTCTCACCATTCCAAAACTTGGTGGAATCAATTTGAAAAAACCCATTTGGATGTTTCTTCACAATTGCTTGAGCACCTCTATAAATCACCTTGAACCATTTGACATCAAAGATAAATAGACTAAATGCTCTAAACCCAGCCTCAAGAATATCTTGAATAGTTCCACAATACTCAATATTTTCCTCTATGACATTGGTATCATGTCTACTAGCTCAACTTTCTTGCTCAAAAGTTGCCATCACACCACAATTAAGTGTGTTTCTTTTAGAATCCACACGCTCTGTGCAAAAGTGCCTTCCATCTGACCATATTGCATTATATAGTTTGTATTAACATTAAACAAAATTATGACATTTATTATAGTGCATTAAACAAGGTATATAGCAATTGAAGCATGCGACAGAGATGAAGAACATACTTACTTGAGGGTCACATTCTCGTGCACATTCATGCTCTTCTCTTGTGATCATCTCTCCATCCTCCTGCATATTCATGCTCTTCTCTTTTGATCATATCTCCATTTTTTGATGCCATCGATATTGCCATATGAAGCCATTTTATATTGACCACATTTGGTAGAGGTTCTAAGCCGGGCGAGAATGGCAAGCATCTATTTGCTCTTTTGAACGCTCTTCTCTCATCCTTTTGTCTATTGATTGCATCCTTATATCTCCCAATCCACTTCTCCATGATGAGACTATTTAGAATGCAAAATGTATTCACCTTTTGGTGTAATGCTTCATCCAGTATTCATTGCCTTCCTTTTCCTTGTGGCACATTAGTGATTAGTCGGTCATCCTCCTCATTGCTCCACAATCGTGGCATGGAAGGATCTATGTGAGAGAGATGTTTTGAGATATACAAAAGAGACTCTTGCATAACCAATTCCTTTGCCATGCTTGCTTTTGGCCTTTCTCTTTGTCTCACAATGTACTTTAAGGTTTTCATGAACCTTTCAAGAAAAAACATCCCTTAAACATGAACAACACCACAAAGTGCCAATTCATCAACCAAATGCACCACAAGATACAATTGGCTAGTGAGAATTGTTCTAAGAAAGTTTTCCTCGATCATACACACTGCCTTAATAGCATTGGGATCAACTATCTCAAGGGATGTAGGATCTATCAACTTTGAGGATATGTACCTACATCTCTACATACATAGCAATCATGTGTACTATTTATTATACATAACTTGTGATTGCATGAGAATACCAAATAATAAATATAACTTAGCTAGTGAATTGAAGAGAAGATTCATACCTCACCAAGCTTCCCATTTTGTAAATAGTCTCTCTCACCTTCTTGTCTCCACAACCATCTATAGCAATTGGAAGAATAAACTATGCATAGAAAAAAATGGAAGTTAGTATATGAGCCTACAAATTATGTACCATAAATGAATAAGCGAATATTTATATACTTGTAATATCTTGTGCCAATCATGTGTCTTGAGAGGCCATATAATTGTACGTATTCTTTTTTTTGTCTTTGTGAAGGCATCCTTCAATAAATACATTACTCCCGTTGGTGTACAAAAAGAGGCAATCACACTTTTTACCTTATTGTGCTCCTTCTTGGTTAATACCCATGGTGCCTTTGGTAGGACCATGTTACCGCTCTTACTTACAATTAGCCATGCACTTTGAAGGCATCCAATGTTTTGTAAGTGATCCTTTGCACCCTTTGTATCTCTTTTACCAATTAAATGGTCCCCAAATATTTGTTGCCACATTCTTGAAGATATGCATGGGATCCTAGAGATGATTGATCTTCAAATCACACCAATATGGAAGTTAATAGAAGATTGAGTATTTAGAAATCCCATCGATGGTGGATTGGGGGTGCTTCTCCATGCCTCAAACCAATCTCTACCTCTGATCACAACATTATGTAACACATACTTGGGATGTGAAGAGGGAGAAATCGATGATGTTTGTCATACACCACCTTCTTTAGTGTAGAGGGTCTTTCCGAAACAAGTGATGGTTCATAAATCAAACATGCATGATGTCCGGAGGTGCTAAACCTATTTTAAAATTAAGAGGTAGAGATATAAAGTTTAAATTTTAAAGTTATCTAGTTCAAGTATGTACTGAGCACTCCGATAACTCAGGATAGTCATGCATCTTCCAAAGCAAAACTCCTTTCACCTCCATATCATGCCTATTTATTGGCCTTGAGACATCATGCACTTTGAAACCTCATCATAGTGTCTCAAGTTTCTCAATCAAAGACTCGAGGTACACATCCATGTTTACCATCTTATACTTGTCTTGATATGACCTTTCTTGATTGCCACCCATGGAGGGAGGTTGTAATTCTCTAACACAATAGGCCAAGTAGACCATGATGTGGACTTGAAGCCAAATGGGTTAACACTATCCATGCCTAAGCCAAGACATAAGTGGCAGGGCTCATATTTAAACTCTAGCCATTGATGCTCCACGTGTTGCCATGCTGGTGAATCAGCCATGATCCTCATGATGCCATCGGTTGAGCAATGAGCAGCATGCCATGTCATGAGTTCGACAATCCCCTTACATTTAGACATGTGTTGGATTCAAGGAATTATAGGGACATGTCTCAACACCTTTTGAAAAATTTTGTGTCCTTGAAAATCATCTCTATAGTGGCTCTCTCCACATTAACCCCTCTAAATAGCATGAATTCATTGGGACATGTTTATATTTTTGTATAATCCATACCTAGCATAGAGAGAATTTTACGAGACCCATCTTGTGAGTCCAGTAATAGATTTTGAGGGGGAAGAATCTTCTTGAGAAGCCTACAACATAACATAAGAAATCATATGTCAAAATATTTACAAGGAGAGTATATAAAACATGAGACATTTTCTATTTAAGAGAATGTTTTGATTGGATATAACCTAAGAAGACTTATGACACTTGCATCACTCCATCCATAAGTTGTTTGCAAGTTTAATAGCTCCAAGTCTTCTCGTAGTGTAGAGTATGAACATCCCTCATAAAAGGGGTGTCTGCCTCTCTATGTAAGGTTTCCTCCTCTTGTGACATTGGAGCTTGCTCTCTATTATCTCTATGACCTCCTATTCAAAGAAGTCATTCACCATGTCTTCCATGATGATATCCTCTTCCTCCTCATGGGGCAATGGTGGAGGCACCTCATTCATTGGTTGCCAAAGATGATTCTCAGCCATGATTTCCCTATGAAGCCTTGTGATATGTTTTTATGCATAAAACTTTTTTGATGTGTGGCGCTATGCATGGATGGAGAGTATAAGTTTTTTGAATGTTTATACTCTTATGCATGGATAGAGAGTATAAGTTTTTTGAATGTTTATACTCTCTTATGCATATAGCATATATTTTCTTATGCTCTCTTCTTCTATGCATAAGGTATTTTCTCTATTTATAGAGTTTACATGTGTATAAACATAGTCATCACAATGCTTGCTAGAACTCCTTATGTGTTAAACTTCGGTAAGAAGTGACATTGCATGCTAATGTGAGGAAGTCTAGCAAGTATTGTAAAGTGGGATTCTCTCACATATTAGAGCATACATAGGCTCTATGCATGAATGCATATAGATCATGCATAGAGCTTAAAGCTTAATGCATTATAATTAGTATATTAAGATTAATATATTAATAATAATGCATTAAGCTTAATGAATTATTATTAGTATATTAAGCTTAAGCTTAATACTAATGATATTAAGTTTTATAGATGTGGCCATCATGGTGCATAAAGCTTAAAAGTATATGCTTTTTTTCTCATAAATGTGTTACTAATCACTTTTTTTCATGTTATGTTTTGTAGGTCTTTCATTTTTGTCTCCTCCTTTGGCTTGACATTGTTGAGGTAAGCTCTCTTATTCATGTAATCGTAAATGCAAGCTCATGTTTATTGCACCTTTGGGTGCCGAATTTAGGGTTTAGCATAGTGCATAAAGGCTTATGCAATATGAATAAGGCTTATGCACTATGTCAAAATATTTACAAGGCTTATGAAATGTCACAATCCCCCTTTGTGCTGTGAGAGATCTTGTTTTGGAGAGAGAGAGAGAGAGAGAGAGAGAGAGAGAGAGAGAGAGAGAGAGCATGTTCCTCTTCCATGCATGTGTGTGTGTGGGAGAGTGAGGTACATTTCCTTGCATTGTGGTGTGAGCGACTCTGTTGTTTGTTGGCGATAGCGTGGAGGTGGAGTTTGGAGGAGTGGAGCTTCTAAGTGAGCTTGGGGAGTCTCAAGGGATGTGAGCTCGAAGCATTGGTAAGTACCCAATGATTGTTGTGTCTATTGCTTCTTACGTTTGCAGTTGTGTGGAGTTTCCTATTGGGGGATGTGGTAACCCATAACATATTTGGCACCGCTACCGAGAAAACACCTTTTTTTCTTCCATCCTCTTAGAGTTTCAACTGTAAGAGAAGCACCCTAATTACACCATGGAGTAATTCTGAGCTGACAAATTTATACGAGAAACATAAGTTGTTGCCGTAGTGTGAGGATAGTTCACAACATGGACAACATTCTATTTCATGGCGTGAACTGTTGCCCACTACTTCACGATGCAAAACATTTTCGGTTTCACGGATATCTGCTGAGTTGGCCAGAAAAGACAGCTCAGCAGAAAACTAGTTGAAACGCTTAGAGTAGTGATTTTGCCTATCAAAATACATTCTCGTGCACTTGAGGTCCGATAAACTCATTGGACACAACCGTACCCCCGATGGCAATGCATTAAATCACCCAGGTTCTTCCTACCACAGGAGTATTGGTTTAGGCCTCTTTGGTGACGATGAGCACTCAATTGAGTGTTTTAGCTTGGAGGACTCTGACCACCATAGAAACAAGTAGTGAAGAATCTACCTTGGACAGGAAGAAAAACCCTCTTTTCCCCGCGAGATCCAATGGAATCTTTGATATGGCCAGGGGATTTTTTGGTCTCCAACATGGCATAGACGAAGAAGCGCAATCTAAGGGCACGTACCCATCAAAATGAGTGCAGAGGACACGGTCTCTATGACTAGATTTACCAAACCAACCTTCTGGCCCTAGAAATACTAACACAACAAGGGCTAATGGGATGACTCCTAGGTTTAGGAGAGACAAGGAAAGTGCTGCCAAGACAGGTCAAATCTTCTTCCCCACATCCGAGGAAGTGGAAATGGACTTGAAGATGGTTGAAGCAAAGCGACAATTAAAGTTATTGAGCTTAAGAAAACAAGAGCTCAATATGCAAAGAACAAAGGTGGAATAGAGGGAAATGGAGAATTTGAATCTATTTTGACCATGTGGCAAAGAACCAGAAACATCTAGAAATGCCAATGATAGCATGTGGATAGGAATAACAGAAGAAGTGATAACAACTCTAGAACCCATCAATGAGGAATCAAAGGCTGACAAAAGCCTTGAGACACAAGAAGAGGATGACAATTTACCTAGCAGAGCAGGAGGAGAGGAATGATTAATGATCCCATAGAGCATGGAACTCCTAATCTAAAAAAGGTGGGCTGAAGCCTCCAACAAGAGCTAGGTAATGAGGAATCACCCAAACCTAGCAAACCATAGACCCAAATTGAATATAAGAACCAATGCAGGAAGAGGACGAGGTCTAGGTAGGGGGGAGCTCCTCAAAGGCCAATTATAGATCCCAATGTAGATCTAAACGCAGTCACAAGGGCGGATCTCCTAAACATGGCCGCCAAAAATGGGCCGAGGTATGATTAGGGAGCTAGGCACTGCCCTGGAATCCATACCATCCTAGATGAAGCCACATATCATTTCAAATCTTGTGCAAAAATTCTCAGGAGATGGGGATGCGATCCAACATGTAGAGGTTTTTGAGTTTCCCTGTGAAACTTGTGGGCTAGTAAGCAATGTAACCCTGAGACATGATTTTTCTTTGACCCTAGAATGGAAGGCTCACCAACAATGGTATCAAACCTTAAAGCCGGAGAATAAAGTCAACTTCACTTGGCTTAAAAATGTGTTCATATACTGAGCTTTGCTCAAAGTGGGGACTGATGGAATCCTGTGGCTCAGCTACACAATATCAAGCAAAAAGAAAATGAGTCCATGTGGGATTATGTGTCTCAGCTCAAGCACTTAAATTCAAGATGCAAGTTGAGGGAAATACTAACTGACGATTAGTTATTACCTTGCTTTCAGAGAGAAGTCCGAGTGTTAAAATATACAAGTGTATAGGGTGTGTGCGGGAACAAGCCCTTGGTTAGAGGCTATAAAAGAGAATGTGTAAATGTGAAAGAACCTGTGAAAAGGTGAGAAGAATCTATTGGGAGAGAATAAAGGGTAGCATGAGAAGATTTAGGAAGTGTGGAGATATTCTGGGAAAAGTGAAGAGGTGGAGAGAATCAAGCAAAAGAGGTGGAGATATTCTGGGAGAGGTGGAGTGAATCAAGGAGAAATAAGTGGGATTTGATGCTTGGATGTAAACTCTATAAATTGAGGCATTGGCCTAATGAGAAATTGTTGGTTTTTTATTATCCATGCCTACATTAAGCTATTTGCTAATTACATCTTAATTAGTTGCTAATCACTTTGTTAATGATATTGATTCAACTAATTACATCTTAATTAGTTGCTAATCACTTTGTTAATGATGTTGATTCTACTGTTTGATCCACCATAGCTCATCACATTTCTCTAATTTCAACATGGTATCAGAGCCATGCCTAGAATCCATCAGGTTTATGAGCCCATTATCTAATTAATTAGGAGTAGTAGATAATTAAAAATTAATAAAAATTTTAATTAGTTTTTAACTCACCTCTGTACCCCCAGCTGGTGGAGGATCTCTAGCTCTTTGCACACTCAACCATTGCCCAAACCCTTCTAACCCAAGATAGCCAACCCATAGGAGCTCCAGCCAAGCCAATCACAAGCGCAAACCGCTAGCGCATGAGGAAGAAATCGCGATTTTCTGCAGCGCAAGTTTTTCTGATGAATTTGCAGATCTTGTCCACTTCAAATCAAATTGACCTAATTTCTATTAGCCTCGGGGGTTTTCAAGCATGCTCTACAAGCTAGTGAAGACAGAATTCAATTTCATCAAGTCTACAGTGAGATCCAAGCTCTTCATCAAATCTGCAGGTGACTTTGGTAAAACAGAGATTAAGCTTTTAATATTTGGTCAAATCTTGTGTTTCTTAGCTTAATTCTCTACTAGACTCATTGCTATTGATGGCTTTGAAAGCATTTGAGCTCATTTGAAGTCTAAGGCACCAGATCTGGACTCCCCGTATACTCTGTTTTTTGCACACAAAACAGTGGATTAATTTGCTAATCAGTGCTAATCATTGTATTTTGGTGCAATTTAGGGTTCAGATTAACCATTAGGTACCTGATACAGATCCCTATAACTTCATATTGTAATTCGGAGTTGGTTTGATACTCCAACCATTCCGTACAAATTGGTTACCCTTGATTTAATGTAATTTCTGGTAAAATTGTGTTGATAAATTTGTGATAATCATCATTTTGCATTTAACCCTTGGTTAATGCCTGTAAATCTCACTCAAAATCAAGATTATTCACAGAGCCAGAGTTGCATTTGGGAATGTGCATAAGAATGAATGCTATATGCATTATGTATTGGGCACATTACATCAGTGTAAATATGGGATCAGACATTGCCCTTGTCCAGAGAATAAGGCAAGAGGTAAGACCTCCCGCATAGATTTGGGTTTGCATTGCATAATGACACAAGATAAACATCAAAAACCCAAAGGAACTGTCAGCAAAACATTTAAACATGCTGCTCACATGGAGCAAGAAGACCCGACGGACAAGCTCATGGCTCCAGCCATGAAAGAAGAAGAACATCTCCTTCCAAGAAGAAGATCCACACCAAGAAGGTCTAGAGGAAGCATTGAAGGAAGACATGGACATGAGAAGAGAATCTGCCCCAAGAAGACTGAAAGAAGAGAAAGACACGGACGCGTGAAGAGAAGCTGCCACGACAAGAAGACTGAAGACAAGAGAAGATGTGAGGCTCCAAAGAGTGAGGAGCCATGTGAAAATCTCTGAAAGAGAGAGAGAGAGAGACCCCACAACCCAATGTAACCTGCCCCAACAAAGTAAAACCACCTCTGAGCCACCGATGATTTAGGCCATGTGGTAGATAGATGTATGTGTGAGCACTTTAGTCAAGGTCACAGGCAACTATAGTAAGCCTTGGACACATAGAGAGAGAGAGTGTCAAGGACTATGAGTTTAGGGACTTGAGGCATTGGTCTCGCAGGCTATCAAGTAAAAGAGAAACTTGGTATAGGGTCCAGGTGTGCTAAGATAACTTGAGGGGAGGTGTGCTAGACACTAGTCGCAGACTATCAAGTAAGAAGGAGTATTCACTTGAGGAGGGGAGGTGTTGAAATATACAAGTGAATAGGGTGTGTGCGGAAACAAGCCCTTAGAGGCTGTAAAAGAGAATGTGTAAATGTAAAAGAACCTGTGAAAAGGTGAGAAGAATCTACTGGGAGAGAATAAAGGGTAGCATGAGAAGATTTAGGAAGTGTGGAGATATTCTGGGAGAGAATAAAGGGTAGCATGAGAAGATTTAGGAAGTGTGGAGATATTCTGGAAAAAGTGAAGAGGTGGAGAGAATCAAGCAAAAGAGGTGGAGATATTCTGGGAGAGGTGGAGTGAATCAAGGAGAAATCAGTGGGATTTGATGCTTGGATGTAAACTCTATAAATTGAGGCATTGGCCTAATGAGAAATTGCTAGTTTTTGATTATCCATGCCTACATTAAGCTATTTGCTAATTACTCACTAATTACATCTTAATTATTTGCTAATTACTCACTAATTACATCTTAATTATTTGCTAATTACTCACTAATTATATCTTAATTATTTGCTAATCACTTTGTTAATGATTTAGGAAGTGTGGAGATATTATGGGAAAAGTGAAGAGGTGGAGAGAATCAAGCAACAGAGGTGGAGATATTCTGGGAGAGATGGAGTGAATCAAGGAGAAATCAGTGGGATTTGATGTTTGGATGTAAACTCTATAAATTAAGGCATTGGTCTAATGAGAAATTGCTTGTTTTTATTATCCATGTCTACATTAAGCTATTTGCTAATTACTCACTAATTACATCTTAATTATTTACTAATCACTTTGTTAATGATGTTAATTCTAGTGTTTGATCCACCACCATAGCTCATCACATTGCTCTAATTTCAACACTGAGAACATAAGATGCACAATTATGTAGTGTTAACCTGACCCACTACTCTAGATACTTGTTGTAAGTTGGCAATTGAATATGAGGACAATATGCTTGACTTGTCGCAATTAGAAGATGCCAAGGCAGCTTCAGTGGTGAGTGAAAAAATTACGAGTCTCCAATCATCAAGACACATGAACCAAGAGCAAGCAAGTTGGCAATATAATAGTGGAAGAACTTAATCTTGGAGAAATTAAAGGTCAGGGATGGGAGAGAAGCATCAGGGAATGCTCATCTCTACCCCCAGAGAGAACGAATTTGGTGCTCGATTTGCAGAAAAAATAACACGAGCACTGAATGCCCTCACTTAAGACCTAGGCAATTACTCTATTATTCTCAATGTTAGAGATTGGGAAACCACGACACTGTCATGTGTGCAGATATCAAAGGGTCCAGCCCTTAGCACAACTACCAGCACTGAGAGTGTCACTAGCCTTGCGGTTGAGAAAGAGGAGCTCATTGCTCTCTTAAAAGAATTCAAGGACTGTTTTTCTTGAAAATACATGGAAATGAAGGGTGTACTACCAGAGGTGGTTCAACACACTATTCTGATCATGGAAGGATTGAGACCATCCAAGAAAAAGCCGTCAGATGAATCCGAAATATGTGGCAATTGTAAAGGAGGAAATTGATAAACTCATTGTTGTAGATTTCATCTATGAAATTAAGCATACAGATTAGCTTTCACCAATCATGATTATATTTTTAAGAAAAATGGAAAATTAAGAGTCTACGTTGATCTCAAAAAGGTCAATGCAGCCACTAGGAAAGACCACTACCCATTGCCATACATGGAACATGTATTAAAAAGGGTAGCAACAGGTGAAGAGGCCTACAGCTTCTTAGATGGGTTTTTAGGCTATAATCAAGTATCGCTAGCATCAGAAGACCAACACAAGATGGATTTCAATATGATGTGGGGAACAAATGCTTATAAGGTTATGCCTTTTGCCCTCACCAATGCCCCAGCAACCTTCCAACGGACTGATGTGCACGACCTTCAAAGACTACTTGCAAAAGTGGCTGGAGATATTCATTGATGATCTGTGAGCACACTCACGTGCTGGACTGAACACTTGGCTTTCTTGAGAAAGGTGTTTGAGAGATGTCAATTATATTGTATATCCTTAAACCCTTTAAAGTGTCAATTTTGGGTCAAACACGGTGTAATCTTAGGGTACATTGTGTCTAAGAATAGTATTTCCACAGACGAGAGAAAAGTAAAATTGATTTTGGAATTACCCCCACTAACCAATCACAAAGGTTTAGAGTGGTTTATGGGCCATGTTGGGTATTATAGATGCTTCATCATATTCTATGTTGAAATTGCCAAGCCATTGTATAGACTACTCATTATCTTTGAATGGACTGAATGCCAAGAGGCATATGATAAGTTGAAGGAAGCACTAGCTAGTGCACCAATCCTAAGACCATCCAACTAGGATCTTGTATTTCATGTGCACATCGACACATCAAACTTTGCTATAGAATGTGTATTGGCACAACCTGGGAAATTGAAATTGGATTACCTAGTTTGCTTTACCAGTTGCTAATTGAATGATGTAGAGATAAGCTACACCACCACTAAGCATGAAGGATTGGCCATGGTTTATGCTGCAAAGAAATATCGACATTACTTATTGGCCAACAAATTTTTATTCTTTGTGGACCATCAAGCACTATTATATTTAGTGAACAAGCATTGATCCACAGGAAGAATCACCCGGTTGGTTGCTTTTACTTTGGAATTCAACTTTGTGGTCATGGTGAGAAAAGAACCTAACATGTTCTAGCAGCACTTTATGTGTATGAGACCTTATGTATGAGGAAAGTTAATAATACACTAATTTATCTCTTTTAAATTAATTTACTAAGAGATAAGTTGACAATATAGTTAATGATCTCTTATAAATAGTCTACATATCAAATTATTTTCTATGTATGAATTCGGTCCATATGACAATTAATTTCTCATATCATAAATAAGATCTATATAGAAATTAATTTTCTATATGTAGTGAATTAGATGTATATAGCAATTAATTTCTATGTAATGAATTAGGTATGTATATCAAATGAATTCTTATATAATAATTAGATCTATATAGCAAATAATTTTCAATATAGTAATTTGGGTGTATATAAAAAATAATTTTTTATATAATAAATTATCTTTCTAACAAATAATTTTCATATAATTAATCATTTTTTAATGAATTTGCTATGTGTAGTAAGTAAATTACTAAAGTGAAAATCAAAGAAGTGTCTCACATTTCCTAGTTTTTTCACTTACTAGATACCTTACAGTTCATTTTATTTAACAGATTATCTACTAAATTATTATTTTTTACTATATTTAAGAACTTACCAATTCATTCTATCTAAAAAATTTTCTAGAAAATTATTGTTTTTTATTATAAAGGAACTTACCAAAAGTTCCTTGTATAAAGTAAAAGGAGACATCCGGGAGAACAAAGAGGCGGATCACACAGGTAAATGGCATGCAGAAATGGCGCTTTTCTGCTCACCATCACTGGTGTTGAGCGTGAGAAAATATCTCTCAAAAGATCCGCAATATCTTTTTAAAAAAAGTGAAAACTACCTCGACTCTTGCAAACCGGCCCTCCAAAACTATCATGAGCTTTCAAAACCACAATGTGGAAGCAATGTGCTCAAGGCCTAGGACGGTGACCTCCTGCAGTTCATCCGAAAGTGAGGGGGACACAAGTGAAAATCGACCAAGTGAGTTCGAATCTGACAGAAACAAAAATCAAAAACTTGGTAAGAAGAAAATGAGACATAAGCACCAATGCTATCAAGCTAATGTCTCGCATACCTAATGGTGAGGCTCCTACAGGGGTTGATGATGACTTACCTAACACTTCCTTATTCATGGTGGAGACAATGCCTGAATGGAGTGAGAAGATTAACTTTTTGGTTGATGGCTTTCCACCCAAGGAGCTTCGTAAAGATCTAGCTCAAAAGCTGATCAAAGAATGCGAACCCTATTGCCTGATAGCCGGGACTCTTTATAAAAGAGGAAAGGATGACGTTCTTAGGCGTTGTGCCCGAGAGGATGAGTATCTATACATTTTGCAAGAGGCACATATGGGTGTAGCCAGTGGTTACTTCTCAGGAGACTTAACTACGCGAAAGATCTTACAATCAGGGTATTGGTGGCCCACTATGTTCCAAGATGCATCACTCTTTGTGAAGGGTTGCGATGAATGCCAACGATACAAGAAACCCCAGTGGAAAGATCAGATGTCCTTACATCCGATCAAAGTAAACCAACCATTTGGAAAGTGGGGTTTAGACTTTGTAGGTCTAATTAGACCAGCACGGCCCGCAACACACAATCTCGCTATATTATTGTGGCCACTGACTATATGACCAAATGGACTGAAGGCAAAGGTGACACGTAAGGCAGATGCAAAGACAACAGCCAAGTTCCTCTTTGAAAATATAATCACACGCTTCGGTTGTCCTTTTGAACTTGTGAGCGACAATGGTACGCATTTTATAAATGAAGTGATTAAGGAGCTCACAACAAATTTCATGATATCCCATTATAAATCTACTCCTTACTATCCGCAAGCGAATGGCCAAGCCGAGAGTACCAACAAGACCTTAATCTCTGTTTTGACAAAGACAGTTGAAGCTCATCGCACGGATTGGGATCTAAAGCTTACAACAGCTTTATGGGCCTATCGTACTACGTACAAAGTGGCTATTAATTGCACACCATTCAAAATGGTATATGGCCAAGAAGCGGTCATGCCGTGGGAATTTGTCATTCCTAGTCTTCGTGTTGCTACTCAAGAGGGTTGGGATGGTAATCCATTAGTAGAGCATCTATATATCCTTGAGCGGCTAAACGAAGAAAGACAATTGGCTGTGTACAATGCCCTTGTGGAGAAGGATAGAAGGAAAAAATGGTTTGATTGCCACCTAAAGGACAAGGACATCAAGGTTGGGGATAAAGTCATGATGTATCATTAGGACTTGTTAGGGGTCTTCTTGGGCCCTTTAATTTGCCCCAAGCCTAATGACAGTCATTAAGGAGTGGTGCAATGGGAGAAGGCCATGTGGAAAAAAATGTTGGGTTTCCCTGCCCCTAATATGTAGGGGTCAAACTTGAATCATACCATTTTTTTTAAAGAAATTGGGCTGAAAAATGTAAAATCTTTCAATAAAATCAAATTTTCCACCTTTTTTTAATAAAGACAGCTCAAACTGGCATAAATGACCCCACCTCAAAAAGTGGGCTAGGGCCAAAAACGCCCCCCCATCATTATCCCTCATTTAAAGCTACTTTTCTCTCTCCCCACTCCCTCTTCCTCTCTCTAAAACTAGCAATTCGGTTTTGAGTCTCTCTCTAACTAAAAGAGTCTTTTTTTGGCCTCCTCCCTCCCTATTCTGCCTTCCCCTTCCCTCCTAAAGTTAGATCTATCTTTCTGTGCCTTCTTGGCTATGGAAAGCTTGGAAAGCATCCCACTTTTTCTCCCATCAAGTCCATTCTCTCTTGCTTGCACACATTCTTCACTCTCCTCTTGCTAGCTTATACACATTCTTGACTCCTCTTGCCAGCTTATATGCTCTGCTAGCATTAGGTTGCAGAGATCTTCTTGGCTATGGAAAGCTTGGAAAACAGTCCACTTTTTTTCTCATCAAGTCCATCCTCTCTTGCTTGCACACATTCTTCACTCTCCTCTTGCTAGCTTATACACATTCTTGAGTCCTCTTGCCAGTTTATATGCTCTGCTAGCATTAGGTTGCAGAGATCTTCTCACACACCTACAACTTCATAGCATTTAGCTTAATCGGTTAGCCAAGCACAATGAGTTGCCGACCTCGTTCAAGGGTGGAGTCCTTTAGCAGCAGCAAACGAACAAGACGACACTGGCTTGTGGGTTACAAGCACCTTTGCAAAAGGAATGTGGGTGACGATGCATCCAAGCACAAGGGGAGCCCACAAAGTCTCTCGCAGATACATAGGGTTAAAGTCACACCATTGGAAGGGTCGCATAGTGGATCTCAAGCAGGGGGCTGACGGAAGCAAGCAGGTGATGATCCAACACGTCTACAAGGCATCGCAACTCCGTGTTGACAATGCCAATCACAAACGCTTTCCTGCAAATTGTAAGTTTTATTTGTGCTTCTTGTTTTAAGACATGCTAATATCATTTCATGTTACGGAAGCTTGATTTTTTCAAGTGTGTTCTTATAATGTTCTGTGCAGACATCTTTCCGTCGACATTTGTGGAATGGGAGTCTTTAGAGGCCCTTTTTGGAACCTTTGAGGCGCACCACTTTGAAATCGGCAAGCTACTATATACTGGTTGTTCGGCATCAGAGCTTTTAGAGCGCTCAGTTTTCTTCTTTCATGCAGAGTATATTGTACCCACGTCAAGAGATGGTTCTGGGACTCTACGGAGGCTCCCTACACCAAGTCTCACGGACCATGATTGGCCAAAGCCCGACAATACTTTGGTTGCACTAACCAGGCGTCGGATTGAGATTGATGTGTGCAATGCAATGAAGTGCACCTATGGGTCACATCGTGCGACTCTCACGTTCTTCATACCTTTACATTTGTTTGTGTTTTTGTTCAAGGAGGCTGATGTTCACCGGACTCCTACAATGTGGATTGCAAAGGGAGGCATAGTAATGAGTGCCTTTCTGCCACCTTCATGGGATTTGAAGGTTATTCAACATCAGAATGACAAGATAAAGTGCATGGTGGTGTCGGAGAAGATGGTCGTTCGGTACCAGCTTGGAAAGCAACAACTCTCTATTTTCTTTCCTTACAGACATTGGAAGCTGACTGGAGGCGAATGGCAAGCACTCGATTCGAACATCAACGATGCAGAACAGCTTGATGTACATGTTAGCACGCAAGCTGATGTGTGGGATATTGTAGTAAATGCTGATTGGAATATGGCAAACCTAAGGGAGTACTTAGGCCTTAGGTTTGCACTGAAAGGTAACTTTTCATTTGTGATTGATAACACACCTCTACGTAAGAGGAAAGAGGCATCTTACTTTTGTAAAAGCATTCCCTTCCCTAGATGTATCCATATCAA
Organism: Cibotium barometz; assembly: GCF_041138505.1. NCBI lineage: Eukaryota > Viridiplantae > Streptophyta > Polypodiopsida > Cyatheales > Cibotiaceae > Cibotium > Cibotium barometz. Next base: position 31,706,398 of record NC_141089.1, read on the forward strand.
GCAAGCTATGTAACAGATTTTGAGAGATTAATTCAAAACAATTTTGGCTACTCGCAATTTGCGTTCAATTTTGTGCACTTTTAAGTTATGTCGCGTGTTTTTATTTTTTTGGAAGTTTTAAGTGAATTTTTAAACATAAAAAATTTTTTAAAGACCTCTTTATAAGTCACTTTTGGCCACTTTGAGTTCATCTCCTCACTCTTGGCATCTTTGCGGTCCCCTCGCCTTCTTCGCTACTCAAGCATGGCCACCCCCACCCAAGCTCTCCTATCTCAATTGCACAAGCTTGACCTCGGTCACTTGATCAAGAAGCTTGCACCCATCTTTCAGACATCTATTGACATGGAAGGCACCGCTGAACTCCATAATGACGTGTTTGGGGCGTTCACTAGCTACATGGACACATACATGGCTGAATATTGTGTCAACTTTGAAGACGAGGAGGGGACCTGGGTGCCTGTGGATCTTATCAAGCATACCTACAAAGCAGACAAAAATTTCAAGTTCAGGCTTGCAAGATTCCTCAAAGGCCTTAGTAGCACATATCTAAGGGAGGAGGAAGAAGATAACCTGGTAGGTCTTGGAATGGGCAACATCGGCACAAGTTTTTTGAGGTGGGACATGACTCTTGCCCTCCTGATCTTGGAGGGAACAGAGAAAAGCAAGGGAAAGAGGAAGGCCACTCCTCCAAAGAAAGCCACACCTTATCTCTTGATCAAGGAAGCTGACCCAAAGGAGGAGATTGTCACCCCAGTGCAAGAAGCATCTCTTGCACTTGTGACTCTGGCGGAAGAGCCGCAAGCTGAGGTTGTAAAATGGGACATCGAAGGGGACGATGTCATGGATGAAGTTCCAGAGCTCGAAGTGCGAACTCTACACCCCATCATAGTAGAAGGTGTAGAGTTCTTATTTTTGGATGACATCGCCCATGTCCTTGGGCTGCACCAGGATGAAACTCTCTCAGTCATTGCTATGTATGCGGGCATGCAAGACACACAACAGCCGTCCAAAGATGATGACATCCGCATTGACTTTAGTTCCGCAGACGTCACAAAGGTGCTTGCGCTCTCGAAAAATCATGCCTCAATAGAGTCCCTTGTGGCAGAGACTCTTGTACAAATATCCCAGTGCAAGGATTTCTACGAGAGTGTGCCAGAAACTAGCTTTGCCCCTCACAAGCCGCTTGCCATTTCGGATTCCGTCAGCCTCGGGAGCATCAATATTAGTGATGCAGACCTTGCGGATCATGATGATGCCACTGAGGTAGTACACCCAATTTCTTCCCTTCTTAATTTGTAATTTTTTGAAGTCAACTCATTCTTCTATCTACTTTGTAGACCGGAAGAGAAATGGACTGGTTCGCAAGCCGAAAGGGTGGAGCACGAAAGGAGGTGGAGGGGAAAGATGCTGCACTATGGCACTACATCCCGAGCTTCAATGCCGAGATGCTTCGCGTGATTCACAACGACTTCTCAAATGATGCACAAGCTGAATTTTTGAAGTGCAGAGCCCTAAGCGCCATCCTGTCTGAAGCCCATATAGCCCAAAATGCCCATAAATGTATTCTTGTAAATAGGGAAGCAGCTATCTATAGCTTTGGTGATAAAAGTGCAAGGTCTTTCCTAGGATTTTGTGGCCTTAGCCTTGGACAAGGCATCATTGGTGCCAAAGAGATAGCCGAACGCATTGGTGACAAAACATCAGTAAAGACTCTCACCCACGAGGCTTTCACCAAGCTCATCAAGCGAGTTGGCTAGATCCAATGTACTCATTTGCCTTTTGTGAAAATCAAACAATTAATGACATCAAGATGTTTTTCGAGCTGATTTTAAGTTTTATCTTCTTGATGTGTTTATATGTTGTTGTCGTGTCCTATCATGATGTTTCAATCAATTTTCGTGAACACTCGTCTGCCACCACCCATCCGACTTTGGCTCGACTCGACGGGCCGATTTCTCCTGCGTATGGCCCCAAAAGGGTAGATCAGATGTGCGGGGTGCGCCGAGGCCGATGGGGAGGGGTTGGTGGTCGCGCCGTGGAACCTGTGTGCCACGGAGCAACTTTTGCCTGTTTGACCCTGTTCCACGGCGCGACCACCGCTCCCCCCCCCCCGATCGGCCCCGGCGCACCCTGCACATCTGATCTACCCTTTTGGGGCCATACGCAGGAGAAATCGGCCCGTCGAGTCGAGCCAAAGTCGGACGGGTGGTGGCAGACGAGCGTTCACATGAGGTCGAATGTACGTAGCGACAACAATTACATGCAAAAGACTACAATTACCTTGACAAGACGACAATCACTTGCAATAGAAAATAACTTTTTTGAAAATAGACATGGTTTTTCATTAATCAAATTGAGATTACAAAACACGGATTTGTTGCATTACAAAGGCTTCCCCTATCTAGTGAAAGAGAGCGTCCTCTCCACGGATTTGTTGCATTACAAAGGCTTCCCCTATCTAGTGAAAGAGAGCGTCCTCTCCACGGATACGCCTAGCTAGACGAAGATCAGATGGCTTCAAAGTGACACGTTTTGCATGCACCATGCACAAAACCGCGTCTTGGAAAAGCGAAACCAAAATATCCTCGGCACCTTGTTGCAGAGCGCCTAGTGCTGCCGCTTGCACACGATTGACATCCCGGCGCTGGTCGTGGATAATCTCTTTGACGAGACGCCCAAAAGGTGCCTTCGGAATAATTGGTGTGCAGGTCTTCTGGTATTTGCGAATTTCTCTAAGGGCAACTGTCCCTGGTCTCCACCTTTGCTTCTTCTGCATTGTTGGGGGCGGTGGTGCTTGCGCGTGGCGAGTCCAAGCTGGCGTGTCATTTTTGAACTTTTGTCGCTGCTCTTGGAAGTTATCGGAAGGGGGTTCTGTGCGTTTAGGAATGGTTTTCGCCTTCTTAGCCTTTGCAGGTGTTGGAGTTTTCTTTGCCTTTGCAGATGGAGTCTTCTGAGCTGCTCTCTACTCTGCCTCCTTCCTTACTCGCTCCTCTTCATCTTTCCTTTCTTTTTCCTCATGAAGCCTCCGTGTGTTTGCTGCCCTGGCTTCTCATTCAAGCTTTTGTCTCTTATTTTCTACTTCCTCAGCTGAGAGTTTTCTCTTTCCTTTACCAAGTGCACGAGCCAAGACTCTGTCTAGCATTGCATTGAGAATCCTATTACTCGGCAGGTGCTCCCTTTCTACTGTGTCTTCATTTCTCCTCTTTGTATATTCTGCTCGAAGACTTTGTATAGCCGCTTCCAAAATTGTGTCATCTTCGTATCCGGCCATTCGCAGGTCAGCAACAAATCCGCGAGCTTTTCTGTTAAGCCAATCCTCCTCCGCAGCAAAGAATGCTAATCTTCTCTCGTTGCTTGCGGTGGCTTGAGCTTCTTCGACAGCCTTCTTATCTGCCTCCGCCTTCCTAACTGCCTCGTCTTCTTTCGCCTTCTTGGCAACCTCATCCTCCTGTGCTTTCTTTGTTGCCTCGTCCTCCTCCTGTGTTCTGACGGTCTCTTCGGCTTCTTTTCTTGCTCTCTCAGCTGCCTCCATGTCCTCTGCTTCTTTCTGTAATCTCTCCGCTTCTTGGCGTTCTTGGGCTTCTTGGGCCTCTCGCTCAAGTCTCACACGCTCAGCTTCCAGATCCATTTGGGCTTGTGGATAAATGTTTGGGATTTTAGTTCTATGTGCCACCGGTAAGGGCCCAAGGTCTTTGAAAATGTCATCCTGTGTATTGGAGGGAGGATCATTTGGGGGCTCCATGTGCGTGAGATATTAGTGCGAGAGAGAGAGAGAGAGAGCGCGCAAGAGAGTCAAGGGGAGAGGAAGAGAGAGAGCTCACAAGTCAAGACTTTTAAAAATGACTATAAAACTCACTGATATTTATAGGGGGCCAAAATTACAAAAAAGTCAATTTATAATGAACGCGCCAAAAAGTGGCGAACAATAATTATTGGGTGGGTAACCACACGCGGCCATTTCTTAGTCGACCACTGTGCCATTGCCTCGCTCTTTCACGTGCCATTGACGCATTGCACCCTTCTCTTTCGCCTTGCACCTACCACCTTCATGATTTTGCACCTCAAAGATAAATTTCCGGCTCGCTTTTGGGCCTTTCTCCTAGTAAGTGCACGGTAAAACCAATTGAACATTTCCTGAAACGCATTGCTACGAACCTTGCCACCGCCATGACCCGTGTTCTTAAAATAGGCCGCCTTGGCTTGGTAATGTGATCGTTCCATGCCTTGGTTGCTCCAGAGTGCAAGAGACCCATATTCATCTAGAAAGAAGGAACTGTGCACATAGAGAATATGCATGTAGTGTGTTATATGAGTTTCCCCCCAAGCATCGATCATTTCTTCTATGAATCTGTCAATCGAAGTCTTGAATGTAGCTATCTCTGCTTCATCAAGATACGGGTGCTCAAGAAGCCTCATCATCTCATCACAAGCTTCCCACACATGTGCACGCTTCAATCCTAGTGTCGCCTCATTGCCTCAATAGGTTGTTACATCACAAATCTGCTTCCATAATTCAAAATGTGTATGGCCTTGAGCCTCACCATAGTTTGAGAGCAGGTGTCTTGCTTTTGCACCACCCATACATATCTTATTAGGGTTATCTTGGGTACTTGATGGGTTTTTGCGATCCTTAGAGAGGGTGACAGCACCTGCGTGAAGCCCCACAGATGATAAAACAACTTCAAGCTCTTGGATGCCCTGTTCTCGCCGTGACTCTGGCTCCATGTTCCAAGCATAATTGATGTGGAGCATCAACAATTTGTCCAGAATTCTAAGTCTTGCGTGCAAGGTACACACATGTACTCGCGACAGTGGAATTGAAAGAATAGGGTTCCAAGTAGCATCCTCCTCTGCGCGAGATGGTGCCTTGCTTTGATTGCAGCTCATAATTCCATTGAGCCAGACATGCATACCCTTCCCTTTTTGTAATTGATTTGAGCCCTTTGCACTTGCCTGCTTACGACCTTTCACCTTGGTTGCTTGTTTGGCCTTCCCCACTGCGACACTTGGCATCCTTAGATGACAACAAAAGATGCATGGAAACAAAGTGTTAGCACCGCTTTTAGTTCCCACCAACATGCATTTGAGGGTCTTGAGATCACCACCAAGGTGCCACTCTATTTCAAAGTGACCAGTGTGCCAGGCACATGCAAGACTTCACCATTTGATTGCCTGTGTATCACTCCTTGAATACCTATACGAGTGAAGTACCACCTCAGATTGTCATGGTCCTCGTGCGGAAGGGTCCATGCCGCCTGCCACCATATGTTCTTCTCAGACTGCACTCCAAAGTAATCTTGCTTGCGTCGCTTTGTGTGCAAGTTATTCTCCGCATCACCTGTTTCATCTTCGCCGTCTAAGCTCTTTCACTTCAATGCCCTGCTCATGAGTGTCAGACTTGTACGTTCCACCCTTTGGCCCTTTACAACCTGACATTCATCCAATTTGAGGACAAATATAGCCTTTCCATCCATCTCCTCTAATGTCATATCATAAAACTGAATCATAGCTCGTTGAAGCGCCTCCACCTCGACGTAAACATTGTTAAACTTGTTGTAAGCAAAATCTTTTGAATTTGACATTGGCATGCTACCATCCACCCATCTGTAGCCGCCTAGCAAGTCGACAATATTGTTGTTTGCTGACTTCCTTGCCATAACTATACTGTATGGTGTTGGAAGTATAGATCGTGTCATTTCTTTGCCTCGTAGACGTGCTGTGATGCAAGTAGACAAAGCCCTGTATCCCTTATCATCACTGATACCTGCTGTGTCGCACACAGTGAGCATGTCAACGGGACTGACAATCTGCTCGAATTCCTTGAGAAAATACTTTTGAATCCTGTCACGCAATGCACCATTTACTGGATTGGTTATCATATTGATTACTTTCTGCTCTGGAATAATGTGCTCAAGGATAGACTCCTCAGTATTGGAACAACCTAATATTGCTTTAGCACATTCCCTGGACATCACATAGTTCAGAGTCAATGACATAACTATATGAAAAAGGAATGTAATGCTAGTTTTGAAGCTGTGATTACCTTGTTTGATGCACACGTCGCTTGCGAGCCCCCCCATCTTTGGAAAGAAGACTCAGAGGCTTGCGCTTGCACTGCCTTGCATTATATCCCACGGGGAGGTGAGTGAAATGATCGACACGTCGGCGAAGGTTCCGAGTTGAGTTTCGAAGACGGAGATAGTTCTCTATAGCTCGATCCCTACTTTCCACACCTTCATCAAGCTTCATCTTCTGCTCTGCATCCTCCTTCTCTAGATCCTTGACTCGAGCCAGCATATGTTCCTTTGTGGCCATGAAAGTTGACGCATATTCTTCCTTTTCTGCCTTGCATAATTTTAGAAGCTTCCTGAGGTGATTTTGATTTGAGAGTTCCTGCAAGTACAAAGAATAGAGCCTCTGACAGTACCCTAAGAAACCATTATAACCATCACCCAAGAAGCATACGACCTGCGTGATATTATGAAAAGGGGGAGGTGCACCAGTCTATGGATCAAGGGGATAAATGCTTCCATCAGTCCAAAGATCAATGGCTTTTGCACCTTGAAGTCGTAGCACCTCAGCAGGAATACATCCCTTCGTTCGATTACTTCGCATTGTGGCATACTCCTCGTCTAAGTCCACGTGCAAGCGAAACTTTGATTGCTTGTTGGTGATGTCCCGTAGAGCCATTGTACCTAGCAAATGGAGATGGAGATATAGATGGATACAGAGATGGAAATGTGGATGGTGATGGAGATGATGGAGATGGAGGATGGAGGTGGAGGATGGAAATGTGGATGGTGATGGAGGAGATGAAGATGGAGATGGTGATGGAGATGGAGGTGGAGGAGATGCAGATGGATACAGAGATGGAGATGGAGATGGAGGTGGAGGAGATGCAGATGGATACAGAGATGGAAATGGAGGCCTTGAGGAGATAGATATGGAGAGCTTGCTAGTGATGGAGATGGAGAGCTTCAGCTTGCAAGGATGTGTAGATCTGTACCTTCACAAGAGGGGATGGTGAGCTCTTCCATGAGAGCTGGTGGAGAGGATGATAGATATGGAGAGCTTGCTAGTGATGGAGATGGAGAGCTTCAGCTTGCAAGGATGTGTAGATCTGTACCTTCACAAGAGGGGATGGTGAGCTCTTCCATGAGAGCTGGTGGAGAGGATGATGGAGTAGGAGGTCCAGATCTGCAGGCCATGGCTCCTAGAGAGAGAAAAAGAAGCCCTTACCCAAGTAAAACACCCTAAACGCGTTTTAGAGAGAGAGTGTAGAGAGAGAGCGGGATCTGCAGTACCTCCAAAAAGGGAGGGAACAAAGTGACGAAAATTTTCAAACATTCTTTGTGAAAGGTACTTCACTACAAGACAAAAAGGCAGTTAGGTCCATATTCCTTCCCAAGGACAGAAGATCTAATGATTAGATCACCTTTTAGCCTATTTTCTTTTTTGTAGAAAAGGAAAAATGCATTTTCAGGCCTAGGCCACTAGCTTGGTCAAAGCTTGATTAGCATTTTAAGCATTTCACTAAGTGTCCAAATAAAAGGGCCCAAGAAGACCCTAAACAAGTCCTAATGGGAGTGCAAAACGAAAAGAAGAAGCTCAAATATGCTGGTAAGGGACCGTATAGAGTATGTGAAATTACCCCGCAAGGTACCATCAGAGTGGAGACTCTCGACGGAGTTGAAACCATTGGATTCCTTAATGGAAGTAAATTCAAAAGATTCTATGACCCCCTAAGCCAAGAGGAGTTATATGCAATCCATCAAAAAAAGGCAGCTAAAGCTTAAGAAAAAACAAGCGAGAGTTGAAGCCAAAGAACGTCAACAGCGTGCTAGGCGCCAACGAGAAGCCAACTTGGGAATTACACAAGTATTTTTCGAGGAGGCAGAGGAGAATTCACTAGAATCTGACCCACCTCTAAGATACCCAATTGAGTTACAGAGTCCTTACGGGGAGGTGCTGTATAATGCATTATTGGATACAGGAGCTCAACACAATTTGCTATCATATGGCGTGTGGTGTCAACTTGGAAAACCACCTTTATCCAAGAGTGCTATCCAAGTTCAAGGTATCAACAAGAAGAAAACCCCTGTCTCAGGAATTCTGCACACTCCGGTTGCTTATGACAAGGCGACCGTAATTCAAAGCTTTTTGGTTATGCCTACTGGTACCATGGAAGGCATGTAAACTTAGGGCGCAAATGGATGTTGGCCACCAAGTGCAATATCGATTGGGCAACCAAACAAGTCACAACGCAAGAACCAACACTCAGTATGACCGCTCAAAATCCCGCTCCTAAGCCATCGACTCTGGACAAAATGCTGGATAACGAAAAATCACAAAATCCAATAACGAAAAATCACAAAATCCAATGGTGGCAAAACCATCTTTGATTGTTTGCCACCCCTCTAACGCTTCAACGCCAAGAGTGGAAACATGCAGGGTGGTCTCTAAAGCTCCGCTTACTATGCCAAAGAGTACATACAAATGGGTCCCAAAAGCTTCGTTAACAGCTACTTTCCCTACTCAATCTCGTTTAGACAAGAAGCCTCGTAGAAACAAAACAGCTACCCACCCGAGAAAGGGTAATGTAACATCACGATGGATCCCTAAAAAATTATTAGTAGCCCAAGGGTACTACGAGGGGAATGACCAGATTTAGGTTCCTAAACATAAGCTGAATCCCTCTATATCACCTGTAAAACCTTGCAAACCAAATGTTACCACCCCAACGACTATTCAAGACCGTGGTAAGGGAAAGGTAACAGAGTGCTCCGCACCACTTCTTCCAGAGTTAGTTTGGATTCCCAAACGTTATCCCTCTATATCACCTGTAAAACCTTGCAAACCAAATGTTACCACCCCAACGACTATTCAAGACCGTGGTAAGGGAAAGGTAACAGAGTGCTCCGCACCACTTCTTCCAGAGTTAGTTTGGATTCCCAAACGATATCGATCATTACCACCTAGCTCAGGAAGGGGGGAGCCACATGAAGCTTCTAGCTCCTCATGCCAGGCATACGCTAATATAGAAGTTTCTACATGCTCTACACCTACTCTTGTTAACACCCAACAAAAGACCGATGAGTCTACGTCTCCCCTTGTAATAGTATCGTCGAAAACCATTTCCTCCATTCGTCAATGGGAGCGTACACTAACATCTCTGCAACTGGATGTGGCCACAAGGGTCATAAAAAGCTATCTGCCTACATCACAACCTATGACCCGCTGGACAAATTGATTCTAAGAGGCTGCAACATCATTGCAAAAAATATGATCTACCCAAGGAAAGGGGGAGCATGTACTCACGCTCGACATTCTATTGCTTCCTCCCTAACCTTCTCCCCTGACCATGTAATTGCCAAATTCAAGGGGATGTATAGCTTCATACATAGAAAAGAAAAGAGAAAAACAAAAAATAGTCAAAAGAGCAAGAGCACAAATAGAGGAGAAATATCCGTATACAATCAAGAACTAGATTGACCTGTCATAAACCTACTGATGCTTTATCTGTGTTTGCAGATATGGCAAATGCAAGAGCATCGCACACTTCATCCACTTTGGTGAGAGGTATCATCTGTACCTTTCTCAGATATTCCACATGTGCTATCCTGTAATTGAAACTGAATGGGATCATATAGATGTGCTAGCCAGAGAGGAAAATGTTGAGGAATTAGAATGGCTAATTCGCCTATTGACCATGATTGACCCCTACTCCGTAGAGGACATATCCCCATTAGCCCAATGCTTTCCTTTTCCACAAGATGACTATCCTCGCATGGTTACATTCTTGATGAGTTTATGTGGATGGGAAAATGAAAAGGAAATATCTGACAATGATGAATGGACGGATGAAACTCGTGGCACTACTGAGGTTGACTTTATTTATTTGGATGATGCGGATAAAGGCTTAGCCTTAGGGCTAGAGCTAGGACTCTACAACATCCTCTTACCGTATCCTCAGTAGTAGTGTGGTGACTGGTAGGTAGGTTAGTGTTTTCAAGTTTTTTCTTGTTTGGATTCCTTAAACGAGTCTTTAATTTTTCACACTGATGTGCCTCTCGAGGTATAGTGCTTGTTAGTTGGTTGTACAGGTGGAAAAGTTTGAGGTGGGTTCACTTTCAAGTCCTGAGATAGCCGCAACGCTCATACATAAATATCTCATCAAATTGCAGGCATTTTTCTCATCGAATCAAGGAGATCTCCAAAATACAGGTGTAATTCTTCCATACCTACTCTCTTTCGTTTTTACTGTTCAATTAATTTCATGAACTATAATGCATGACCACATGGAAATTGTCAATGTACTACTTAGTTTTTGAAGTTGCCTGACGTGCTAGTGTGAATCATTAATGAGTTTAACCTTATTGGATATATTCTTGAGAATGCATGCAGTCTTTAGTTAACCTTGGAATACGATTGTCTTAGGTCTAGGGTCAAACCATCTTAATGTTTGACACCTGGTCATGTGTGTGTTGACCTCTAGGACATAGCTTCTACCCCTTTGTCGAAAGGATGCAAGACAAATTATAGTTCATGAGCGAAGATCAAAAGAAATATATTTTAAAAAAAAGCCTACAATAAATGGCAATACAAGTCTATGATGTGCTTTAATGTTGGCCTATCACCTTATTGATACTTGGTAGGCGAGGAGTATTCTACTCCAAACCGGTGCCTTGGTTGGTAGGGGGTAGCCTTGCCTAAGGTGAACTAATAGATTCCTAGATAATGCCTTGTGTTAAACATGGTACCAGGATCGATGTTAGTTTTGCCTTAGGAAGGTCACCATTGTGTGTAAAAATTATCACGTGCATAAAAAAATAAAGGCAAAAGGCTCCTGTAACTCTGATGTTTCTTGTGTCCCTAGGCTCATGGTATTAACTTGTTCTTAGAGTAGACACAATGTGGTCATCTGTTTATTTATTAAGCTTGGTTATTTTTCTTGACTTAGGCCAGTTATAAACCTTGATTAACCTTTGACACCTTGCTAACTCTTGACTTACTTCTTTCAATAATTTTAAACTCCTGTTAATTTGCTACACTAGCTCATTCATGTGACCCCTTAAACTAAGTCTCATAGCAACATCCATTGTGGTCTAACATGCTTGAATTTATACACTTTATACCTTTTGAATTCCAGCATACTTTCACTCTACTTCCCTGTTTTGCAGACGGTCTACCACAACAACCCTATCGAGCTTACCATACCATAGCTTTCAAGGACGGAATCTACATCAGGAAGGGAGGCATGTTAACCTAGACGGACATTGAGACGTACTATGTTTTACGTCATGTAATTAGTTTAACTATTCTGAGTCATGGGCCGAGCTTGTCGGCACCATATGCAAAGGATAAAGAGATTGGGTGATCTCGCCAATGAGAGGCGCACCTTGAATATCAATAGGATAAGGGTTAGGATCGACCGGCCATGTATGGGCGCCCATGTGTGAACGGCCAAGTCACCTATAAGAGTCAAATGTAACCCTAAAACCCTCATTCTCATGTGTTGAATACAAGAGTGCTCTTGCCTTATCTCCTTGGTTTTCTTCTCCTGCGTGTGTGAGAGAGAGAGAGAGAGAGTGAGAGAGCGATCGAGCACTGTGTAGCGGCACGGCGGCGGTGAGGCGGTAGAGCGATGACGGCGGCTCCTCCTTCACGGCTGCAATGCGAGAATCCTTCACGGCGGCGGTTTGAGCGGCGAGTGACACACCTTTGCATTCTGTTTGAGCTTGCTTTCCTGGTTGTATGCTTGTAGCCATTCATGGCTCGCATACGGTGTTCGGCAAGTCCCCAGCTACGACGTGTGCAGCAAAACCGCACAACAGCTGAGGTGAATGAATGGGTAGAATCCAGGAGATAGGTTGAGCTGGAGACCCAGAGGCAAGAACAAGAGGCCAGCATACAAGCAGAGGAAAGAATGTGGGAAGAAATGACAAGAACAAAAGAGAGCCTTCATCCAAGGCCAACCCAATCACAGACACATTCACGTCCTCGTTCATATTCATCACAGACACCTCACTGTCGTCGCCCCTGAAATTAGCCCATGTATATATATATATATATATATATACACAGAGTGACAAACATGTATATTTTCTAGAATATATGAATACTATTGTCTCTTCTATAATGTTGTCTCTTCTATAATTCTATATGTGCGTTGTTTCCTTCTTGTATACATGTCTATGTTGAAACTTGAAAGAAGACTGTAGAGGGATACTAGCAAAATGGAACTTGAAATATATTAATCACGAGAGATCATCGGAGAAAAAAATTGGAGTGTTCTGTTATTACAGATGGCTACAAGCATAACTTGTGCCCTTTAGGTTTTGAGGTTCGACCAACTAAATCGTTGGCTTCTTTTAGCCCAGTAGTAACTTCGTTTTCATTCTCACATGATGCTTGCTCATCTCTAACTCTGAATTCTCTGTTCTCACCCTCTACAAACCCAGATGCTGCAGTTGTTGTTGCTGATTTCTCAGGTAGCAAAACATCTTCTTTTGAGTGCACACCCCTTGAGGGTGGTAGAATATCAGTCTTTCTCTTCTTCTTCTTCCTCTTCGCTAGTTGGTGCAAGGTCACATCTAGCAAAGCTTCTTCAACTACAAGAATAAGAAAATATAAGTGACCAGCACTAGGGACATAGGTCTTTTCACATGACTCATAAATAAGAAAATATAAGTGACCAGCACTAGGGACATAGGTCTTTTCACATGACTCATAAATAATACTCACCTTGATCATAAGAACTCTTCCTTTTTAGTGTCCTAGAATGCGTCACACAGTTAGTACAAGCTTGCCCTTTTGGAGAGCTTCCTTCTTGCCTCTCACGGGTGACAGTTGAACATTTAGCACACCCTGATCATCAAAACCCTTCTTCTTTGGCATCCTAGAATGAGTCACACGATTAGTACATGCTTGCCCCGGTTCTGCGCTTGCAATGTGATTGTGCCCACTTGGAGAGCTTCTTCCATCATGCCTCATGGGTTGACAGCTCTCCTACACTCAACTTAGTTTCTCGGAGTGGTGCTCTTTGATTCCTTGTTGACATCGCTCTCCCCTTCTTCAAGCCAACAACGATAACACTTATTGAATCAATAGTGTGGTCTCATCATGTGAACGCATGATGATGGAGATCGAAAAACACTCACCAGACATTCTTTCCACATGAGATATTTTCTCTGGGGTTTTCTCTGCTGCAGGAAGGAGAAGCCTATGCTCCACAACTTCACTTAGATCAACATATTCATGTCTTACTTATGCCACTCCTGCGGTGCTGAAGTGTAGCCTACACATTTTGAAATTCATTGGTAGTAGCACATCTTTCAAATGATTAGAAGAAGACATACACAAATCGCTTTACACACATGGTAATTCATCTATGAATTTTAAGGTTGGGAAGCAAAGCATGTGATTTGCAACACACAGCTTTGCAACCGGTTGATGGTTTGTCCAACTAGTGGATTCCGAGTTTATAAGTTGGGGCATGCCTAAAGGGTTTTTTACCACAAGTTTCCAACCGGCTGATAACCATATAATAGGTTGTGAGGGTTTACAACCCAATGGTTAAAACCAGTTTATAAATTGACAACCAATTATATAAACATTGGATAGTTAACTTAAAAACTGGTTTAAAACTAGATTATAAATTGGGCCACTTTAATGGTTTTTAACCCTTGTTTTCCAACACCTTTGAAACCAATTTATGGGTTAGAAGGGTTTATAACCACCATTGGTTGACAACCAGTTTATAAATTGAGAGCATGACAAATGGCAACTAGCTACCAACTTGTTGATGACAACCGGTTTATAGATTGAGAGTATGAGAAATGACAACCGGTTTATAGATTGAGAGTATGAGAAATGGCAACTCGTTGAAGACAAGTTTATAAGAGAAGGGGCACTTGAAAGGGTTTTGGACTATTGGTTTGAGTCCGCTGACAACTAGTTTATATGTTTGGAGCATAACAATAGGTTTTCAATCACTAGATTGACACCCACTATAATAGCTTGGAAGCACTACAAATGGGTTTCAACCAGTTTCAAACGGGCTGGCATATAGCAAGTGCTTTAAAGGTGGTATTAACAAATGCCAAGCAATGCTAATCAAATAAAACCAGTAAAAGAGTATAGGTTGCTACCTTTTTTTTCAAGCATGGCATGACCAAGTGGTTTCCTTACCACCATTTTTTTGGCTTCTTCGAGTATGGCCTCTAGCTACAACCAACTACAATGCACTTGCCTTTGACACATACATAAGAGTAGCAAAATGCATGGTACGCATGCTTGCAAGGTGATATAAACAAACCAACAACAAACTGGTCCACTCCAAACCAAAGGCCACAATGCCCTGGGCAACTTTCCATCACAATCAGCATACTATCCTCATGCAGAAGAATCTTTGGCGGTTGTGGAATGATCATCGTGCTAGAGTTCTCTAACTTCACATCCATCATGAAAGCTGTACTAGCACTTGCTTTCTCCACAACCTCATTCTTGTGGTCCAAATCGGCCTATAAACATAGAAAAAGAGGTAATGAACATGGCATGGAATTTCTTCATATACAAAAAACAAATATACATACCTTTGCTTTTTCTAGAGCTTCTCTAGTGACGCAAAGTTTATCTTGAAGCTGCCACTCTACTTGTTCTTGTGCATCAGGGGGAATGTTATTTGATGGACGCATCATGGTGTGGTATTCAATTGCACCTTCAATGCAATGCAAGCTACACTTTGCCTCCTCTACCCTCGGTGTCACTGTACGAAGCAATGTAGCTTCTTTACTGCACTCGGTATTAAGTAAAATGTCATCTACCAATGTCTGCACCTGACCTAAGACCTCCACCTTTGCCTCATATAGGCTACCCCCTATGCCCGCATGCGTCCTGAGATAGTGTTACACCACAGCTCATATATGGCATCGGTTGTAAACCTACCTTGCACATCCATTGAGTTCTTTTTTTTGTGCAATTACCATCGACACTTTCTTCTCAACAACCTTCTCAGTAAATACGGCCCACTTCACAGGACCAGTGCAGACCTGGTAGACGTAGCCTCAGGAAAATTGAAGGCCCGTAGAATAGTTTGAGCGTCTAGTTTGGTAAAGCTATTTATATAATGTATACAAGGGTAGCTAGTTCTCCTGCTTTGTTGTTCACAACATCATCTACTTGTCTTTCTCATTGGGAGTCAGACGCCTTACATCCTCTCCCTCAAGATTGAGACCATACACATTGGAAAAATCCTCTGAAGTCTTACAAAATTCTTTCAATGGCTCTGTCTCTAACTTCGAGTGGCGAAACTTGGTGGGTGCCCGCTTCTGGCATGTAGAAAACATTAGACGAGCAAACACACTTTCCTTGTCTCTCATATATTGAGCTTAAGACTATCAACATCTGTGGAGCTTGATTAGCAGGTTGATGAGTGATGAGAGAGAGAGAGAGAGAGAGAGAGAGAGAGAGAAGGGCCACCTTTGTGTCTTGGCCACGCTGCCCTTCGAGTTAGCCATCGTTGAAGATGCAGACATATTCTCAAGCCGCTATCAACGGGGGAGAGGAAGTGGGGGAGAGGAAGAGAGAAGAGATCTGCTGACTCTGAGTTTTTCGAATAAGACAGTGCACGTAGAGAATGCATACAAATAATAATAATTACCCCACCACTTTCAGTTATCCCCCCCACTATCTTATGTACATTTTCTTTTCTTAGTTTTCAAATGTTTTCTTTTTTTTTTTCTAATTCAAGCTTCATTTCTAAGTTGTAAACCACAATCCAAAAACCGCTATTTCTACTGGTCCAAAGTGTACCACCTTACCATGCATCCACCCAGATATTCAGAGAGGTCAACAAACTCAATTTTTAAGATCACCACCCTGACTGTACTATGCATACACAGTTCTGCCTTGATTTACTTTATCAGCATAAACATTGTGGATAAAAACTCATAAATGTAATTTATGCATGTCCTTCATGCAATAGTAGCCAAGCATCCCCTCGAAAGTATGCATCTTAACTTGATACAAAGCATGACACATAACGATGCCACCATCAGGCTTACATGTGTCCCAATGCATGTAGGACTTCAATGTTTTGCCTACAGCAATGATAGAAGATGGCCAGGTGTCTTAACCACCATTTGACAATGTAGGTGATTCATTGTCACACCCTTCTCTAATGCAACTAACCCCTTGCTACACTCGTTTTTTAATAAAACCAGGCAGAAAGGTTAAGATCAGCACTTCCAACACACCAATTGTGAGCTGAAAGTTCCAAATCCTTAAGCTTCTCTAGTTTTAGAACTTTGGAGATATGTCTCCTCTTCGAAGGTGCATCCATGGACTCGGATACACTTGCAAAAAAACATGCAAGGAACATGCAAAGGAAGAAATTGAAAACATGCAGAAATATGCCACAAAAACAACATGCAACGAACATGTTTCCACGAATCCATATTTTTTGCTTTCCTTTTCACTGCCCTCAAAGAAGAATCGGTACTAAGTTGCCGATCTACATTTGGATGAGGTATTTTCAGTGGGCACATATAGCGAGTCATTCACAAGTTGTAACACAGCACGACCGAAAGGGACCATACAACGAGTACATGCCCTCGTCTGAGGTCTCACGTATAAAGCCCCTATCCATCTCACGTACAAAGCCCCTATCCATCTCCAAACATGCATATCAAAAAAGAAAAGCATGCACATATATAGGCCAAGTAGATCTCAAGCAACTAACCTACACGACCAACCAAGAAGTTTTGAGACATCATTGGAAAAACATGCCAAACCAATGAAAATGAACCACGGAGACATCATTCCTTACCTATGTCTGCTATATCCACAAGGCTAAAAGCAACCAATCGAAATAGGTAGGCTCAAGACACGCAAATCGAACAGCTATGCAAAAACCATTCAAACTACGCGCGAGACATTGTTCTTTACATGTGCCTGGTGTCGAAAAGGTTAAGAGCAGCCAATCGAATAGGAAGACACCGGAAAGCAGACAAACCAAATAGGCAGACGGAATGCCCACAGTACGAACCACACGATAAAATAAGGTAGAAAAGTAAAAATGTCAACAAAACGAAATCCTTGAAAGTTCCACATGTCGCCCATACAACGTTTTCAATACGCTAGGTTATTCACTAAGGTTATTCACTGCTGCAAGGTGCAAAAACAACTATTTAATGTTTAAAAAATTTGGCATCCATATTTTGCACAAATAAGAGAACCACTATCTCCCCTTAAATAACAAATAGAGGATAGTTGCATCCCTAACATGCCCGGTCCACTCTCCACCACTGGCCAATTCTAAATCAACATTTTTAACATGGATGCATCTAAGAACTAATTCATGGTTTCATATAAGTAGAGCTACAAGGGGTGTCGAGGAGAGCATTGAATAAAAGAATGGGAGTAACCATTTTCTTCTTTTCACAGTGGCCATGTGTGTGGAATTTTGTCCTTTACGTTAACACTAGTGTGTTGACCCGTGCTTCGCATGTATATAATTCCCAGCTTTGATATTTTTCAAATTCCTGGAGTAATAGGAGCCTAGGCACCTCTCCTCAAACCCCTAATTTCCTCTCGAACCTTCAAATTATGTCCATGTGACAGCTTTGTGAAACTTTTCCTTTATATAATATAGAGATATATAGATGGTAAATGTCAAGTAATGGTGATGAAAAAGAAACGACCGGCCTTAGAGCTCCAAAATTCATGCATAGATTCTCCATGGAAATTGTACCAATGCATTTGGGGTAGGCTTTTAACTCTAACCAACGCATCGAGGACCTATTAGGTTTTACTATAGTGGTATCCAAATTCTCATGCATATATTTGTTTATTTATTTACTAAAGGAGAAAGGAGAAGGGAGGGGGGAGTTGGCAATTTCTAAGAATTTGTAATGACATATCAAGCTAAACGTCTAAAAAAAGGTAGCAATTTTGTAAGTTATACAACGTCCTGTGCGCCTAGTACATGTTGGTAACTTGTAAGGCAAAGAAAGAGAACTAATGAGTAAACAAACTTTTGGGGTGGGGCAAGGGTGGTCACTACTGGTGACGGGACGCGTAAAAAGGGGATTGGTAAGTTTGTAGTCTGTAGACCGTAGCTGCCTTGGGGAGTAGTTGGGTGGGAAACCTCAATCTCAATCTTTACTCGTGAGTCGAGGATGGGAAGGAAGGAACGGCCATCAAATCATGTCGCCTATCTCGTTGAGGTGGCATTGTTCAACTCGTGCCGTAGAGCTTCTTACATAGAGAGGCACGACGGTGTGACAGCGTGTTAGAATTACTGTTTGTGCCCTAAGGCCCTTCCACTGTTGCCACTGGTCAGGCAGCGTTGATGAAAGAATCCAGATTCCAAACACAAGCTGTAGTCGACGTTACGACTCACACTAAAAATTAAGGAGCGAACGAGCTCTCGTGACCCGTGAGGCTCGGTTTAAGTGCCCCAGCAGCCAGCAAGGTAACTTTTTTGAAGGGATCACCATGTGGTAGGTCTTATTGACACTCATGTCATTGCTCAACTTCTCAAGGACGGCACGTCCCCCCCCCCCTCCCCCTCTCCCCCGTCTGCCAGCTGCAGCCTGCACCGCTTTTGCGGGGATTAACAACCCTCGGCAGGTGTCAACTATCACTGCGTCACGCGTGTCTATAACTAACTCTGAATTAATTACAAACTACAGGCATCTCTCAGATTGGGTGTACTAGCGGGCAGACCACTGCTCCAAAAAAACAATTTTCTCAAAAATTGGAAAACCTATTAAGAAATTATTATCAATGAAGAGTTTTTTTTAAAGGTATTTGTACTGTATTCCCTGAAATTTTGCAAGTATTGGCACCTTCATGGTATAAATTTACAGGTATTTTTAAAAATTTGAAGGTGATCTTCCACTAAACCTGGGTTTTTTTCGAGCACTAGGGAAGACCCGTGCTTTGCACGTCTTTTGACACCTTCAAATTCTAATTCTAATGGAACCTTCACAAACCTCCTCCTCCCTCCTCTTCAAAATTAGCCTTGTGAAACTTTTCCTTTCTATAATAAATATGGCAACTCCCGGTGTAAAACATCGCTCTACACGTGTTCGCATCTACGACACATGTATAGAAACATAGGTGTTAACACATACACACTTATATAAAACACGCACACATACACATAGAACATACCACATATACATAGAGTACACATCCACATAGCATATGCATGCACACACATGTGCGTACACATACATAGAATACACATCCACATAACATGACCATGGTTAGTTTGGAAGAGATGGTGTGTACTATTAGTAGGCTTTCCCTCACCTTCATGATTGGGGAATTAGAAACACAACTCAAAGTATTTGAGTAAAGAAGAGACAGACCTCTCACTTAACGTATTCTGTTTCCAATAAAGTTTTGGCTGTAAGCGTTAATAGGAGCTAACCCTATCCCTAATCCTAATTCTAAGCCTAACACAAAGTGACCATCTAGAGTAACAGCTATAACATCCATGAATTGAAAGACATGGAAGCAAGGGTAAAAAGGCACATTCCAAACAACCATCTGCCCATTTTACTGGCACATTCAACATAATGGATTCCATCACTTCTTGTATGCATCATATATTCAAATTATATTTATTTTATTCTCTCTCTCTCTCTCTCTCTCTCTCTCTCTCTCTCTCTCTCTCTCTCTCTCTCTATCAATTTGGTCTCTTGGGATAGTTTCCTACGACGTTAAAAATTTCTCTTCTCTCTCTCTTCTATTCTCTCTCTCTCTCTCTCTTCGATGTGAATCGGCGGGCATAAAGTTCATGTCTGGGCAACTCTTAGGGAGCTTATTCAAACAAATCAAATTTATTGTTCAAAAATTCAAACTAATCAAAATCTAGATATTGTGCTCATTTGAATGGGAGAGACACACGTTTAGCTACAAAAGAAATCAAACTAATCAAATCTAGCCTAATTAGAGACGTAGACTAATTAAGCACATCCAAGCCATATTAATCGAATAAAAGTTAGTATCCCATCAATTACCTCAAAAGGAGCTCCTCTAGCTACAATCGTTGTAGAGGATGGCACGACAGGAGAAGAGAATGATGGAGGAGAAGAAGAGGGCCGACACAATGCAGCAAAGGCATAGCTATACTCAAACAGAAGTTGGTTGAGAGATAGGTGTTATAGTAATGGGGCTCGGACTCTTGTGCAACACTTTGTGTTGGGATCGAAGAGGGAGTCCACTTGCAACTTGATTTTTGCTAGCTTCACCTAGCTATAGAGGTAGACTATGCAACTAGGATCTGGAAAGAAAAAGCAAAGAAGGGATTTGAATTTCGCTCCAAAATAAAGTCGATGTTTCTTAAGCAAAATAGTAAGAAATAGTAGATTAAACTTTCGCTGGTATAGGTAGCTAAACCGTTCGAATATTTAATAAGCAAAATTTCCTATAATTATTCTTTCTTAGCAATTGGGACTTCCAAATCATCTCTTACATTTCATTAATCCTCGCAAAGGCAAGGATAGGCTCCATGAACCTCTTTCTAAGCCTTCACTAACCTTTGAAAGTTGCATTATGTAGTGTGCCTACAAATCTCTCTCTTATTTGTGCATTAATTCCAAAAAAGCTGCATTTGAGAAGTGTTGGATCTTTAAATTCCTCTTCTAAGTCTATAATAATTATTATAAAGCTGCATTTGAGAAGTGTTGGATCTTTAAATTCCTCTTCTCAGCCTATAACAATTATTATAAAGCTACCAAATTTTTGAATTATTCTCATAATACAGGATTGGTCCTCCGCGCGGCGGGCAATGGTAGATTAAGTACATCCTAATAAATGCAGTTTGTTCTTATTTTGTTTTCTTAGCAAGAAAAACTAAACTTTGTTGGAATTTTTTCAGATGTGGTCGGATGGCGAACCACCACTAGGAGGGTAGATGAGCATGAAGCTTAGAAAGGGGAGCTCCACAGATGATTGCAAATCAAGTGAATTTGAGAGAAACAAATTGAGGAGGCATCAAGGGATGATGGGAGGAGGAGGAGTTGTGTAGTATATAGTAAAGGCCAAAAGACGAAGCCTGATCAGACTTGTGAAAGCTAATCGGAGCATAGAGGCATAGTCAAAGTAACAGGAGAAACCTCTACATAGAACTCGTCAGGGATCGATTTCTATACTCCTATAGCACATTAATAACTTCTTCAAATGCGAGCACTAGTAGTTCTTCACCTCATCGTCAATAGCTCGAACATGTGATTTCTTCTCCTTGATCTCTCTTGAACACACAATTTCTTCTTCTCTCGTTCGATACTCTCTCTCGAACAGGCATGGAAGCACTCTTTGTCTTGCTTGCTTGCATACATGGGCTCGAGGGCTGGTACTGTCGGCCATCTCTCTTCATTTTGACCTTAAGCACTGAGTCTCTGCATGCCATATTGAAGCTATTTTTTATTGGGTTTTTGCATGATGACATATCTTGTAGCTCTCTTGCAATGTCCCTCCCTCCCTCTCTCCCCTCTGTGCGTGCAATATTAGAGCCCTCCGGAGAGGGCAAGAGGAACTCCTCTCCATGTCTCTGCATGATGACATATTTTGTAGCTCTCTTGCAATGTCCCTCCCTCCCTCTCTCCCCTCTGTGCATGCAATATTAGATCCCTCCGGAGAGGGCAAGAGGAACTCCTCTCCATGTCTCTTTCTCTCTATGCATATTCATGAGCAAGTATTTGTATCAGCTCTCTCTCTCTCTCTCTCTCTCTCTCTCTCTCTCTCTCTCTCTCTCAACGTAGAAGATGCCGAATAGATGGTGGAACGCGAGTTTGTCTAGGAGTATCATAGGAAGGGCTAATATGTTACCAATGGCCCACCGAGGGTGTTGCTGGATCAACAGCCCTCTCTGCATGCAATATCAAGACCCTCACCAGAGGGCAAGAGGAACTCCTCTCTCTCTCTCTCTCTCAACATAGAAGATGATGAATAGATAGTGGAATGCGAGTTGGTCTAGGGATATCTCAGGAAGGGCTGAGATGTTAGCATTGGCCCATAGATGAAATCCCAAAATCCCGCTAATGAAATGCCAAAATCCATCGCTCATCAATTTCACTCATGACTCGTACACATGCTTCCCTTACGCAAGTATATATATGCTTTTTTAAAGGTTTAAATCTGATCAACTATTCCATGGAGTCCTAAATCCATTGCTATCTAAGTGTCATCATGGCCCTAGGACTGATCGCTTCACTCATGACACACACACACACTCCCTCCATTATTGCATGATGATTGATTTACTATAGTCATGACTCATACACACTCCCTTCATGTTGGGGAGCCTAAAGGAGCTAGGGCCTCGAGTCTAGCATGATATTCATACCTTGGCCTGGGTAATTGGGGAGCTGCCATGTGGCCGACTTGGAAGGTGTTGCGTGGCACGCTCCTCATAAGAAATAATAGAAGTAGAGAAGCTATTCACTCCATCCACTAGGAGCCCCAGTGTCCACCAATGGCCCTCCCAACACTGCCACAAGAGGGGATTTAGTTCCCACTAGACTTAGTGCTAGTGAGTGGTAAGATTCGATTTGAGATAAAAAAGCAAATTGTATATTGAAATTAACAGGCAACCATTGGCTCTGCGACATAGAAAAGCTTGCAAAAACCTATAACGTCAAAAAATTTGAAGTAGAAAACAAAGCGATGGGGAGATGGTAGATCTTACCAGCCCTTTCTGGTGGTGGCTACATATGCCATTTGAGGGCAGCCAACAGACTTATGGTGTGAACTGCATGGAGGGTAGCCCAACTGCTCTCGAGCTTCCCGGCATGAATAGCTTCTAGAGCTGACCAATGGCTACCTGTAAAACATTTATTTTCTCAACTACACAAAATCTATTAAATGTTTAACTAGAAAGTGTGGCAGATTTCAGTCTCCGAGCCCATCTCCCTCAAAGGCTTATGTTGGAGAGGAGGCACAGCGTTCTGTCATCCCCCCCGGTGTGCAAGCTGTATTGTCTACCCCTGTACATGTGATTCTCAACAAGAGATGGGCAGTCCTCTATGACAGGCGCCAATGGAACTTCAAATTCCGCTCACTTTGGTCTAAAGAGATTCAGCCTAAGAAATCTGTGTTATTGTGGCTGATTATGCATAAAGCCATTTGGACAGGTGACAAGTGTAGGAAATGTGGAATCTCTGACGGGGTTTGTGCTAGATGTAAACTTTGCATTGAAGATATTGGGCATCTATTCAGAAATTGTCAGAGATCTGTTGACATATTATCACCGATTTGGGTTACTCTGGGCTGCCTGCCATCTGCTAAACAACTACTTCTAGGGGATTCGGTTGGGGTGCTCTCACGGTGTTGGGCCAGAGTTAGAGCTAATTTCCTCTGGTTAATTTGGAAAGATAGATGTGTGACTGCTTTTGAGGCTGCTTACCAGATTCCAAATCTGAGAATTTTGTTTGCTGATTTTCATGTGCAGATCCATGACATCCACTGGTACAGATGAGATTATATACCACACAAGATGCAGTACTTAGAGAACCTTCAATTCAACCAAGCATTCCGGCACAAGCTTAGCAACGTGCGCTCCAACTGAAGACGGAGGAGGCCTTTCGTTTTGTGTCTATTCTGCAATCCAGAATTGAAGCTATGCGATAAAGAATTTTGAGTTTTGTAATTGTTATATGTGGTGCTGATTCCCAGCCAGACTTTGTAAATTTTGTCTCTCTTAATTAATTCTTGCGCTTGTTGGTATTAAAAAAAATGTTTAACTAGAAAGTCTATTTTTTCAAAAAAAAATGTATAATACTTTGGACACTACGCTCTAGTGGGCCCGGGGCGCTAGTCACTACTATGTGCTAGTTAGTAGTGATGACCCATGAACTGTTTCTGGCATACTTTTGTAAAGGCACCGACAATTTTATGAATGCAAGCATTAAAGTATGAAGAGAACCGACGGTCGGACGCGTCCAGACTCCAAATAATGTGGGAAATAAACTCAGCTCAAGTGGTGAAAAAACTTCCATGCGTAGAAAATGCAGGTAGTTCTCGCCGAATAAACGTCCATGCGTAGAGAATGCAGGTAGATCTAAAATTCTAAATCCATTTGAGGAATTTGAAGGTACCTGAAGGTAATTTACGAGCAGAAGTTCGGTTCAAATGTAGATTTTACAGGTACTCTTGAAAATTTGAGTGAAAAATATGCTTGAACTTAAGTCTTAAACCCGGATCTCACGCTTAGAAGAAAAAAAAGTTTATTTCTGACACTGGTCCACGCCTGGCCCACTCGCCGGTGTGGCCACACGCAAAATGTCATTAAAAATATAGAGCACACGGAGATATGCATTTCGTAAAATAGTTGAGACTTGATGCTATGGAAAGCAGTGCCCGCCTTGCAGATTGATTGGCCAAATATTCTATGAATCTTCGCTGTATCCTACTCCTCATCTTCTGTTTGGTCAGTCACAATTTTAGCAGCTTCAATTGTCAGTTGAGCTTCCATGGAGTCCAGAAACTAGATAAAGCACGATATTTCATCTTGAGCAGTTTCTTGTCCGCATAGTTAGTTTCGAAACATAAGGAAATGGTTTGTCAAAAAACACGGTAACCCGTTGCTCTGCTTCACTTTCCTCTACGCACATGATTGCTGCTTGATCGGTTAACCCTAGTATATGCTCTGTTGATGTATTGAAGTCTGGTTCAACGTGACCCTGTGCAGAACTCGTATGGCAATATCGTGTTTTAACAGCTTGCTCATAGCTCTTGTGCTAGTGTATGATCTCTGGCCACTAGGAAATGCGGCTGGTCTGAATGCATGGACAGACCCAGCTAAGTTGGCGGTTGCTAAATCCATGACAGTTTACGCCGGCGAGTCGATAGGTAAGTTCTGTAGCAGAAGATCACGTAAGTCACCAAAGTGTTTGCTATAAACTCTAGTTAATTGGCGAATTAGTGCTTTTTCTCCTCTATTCACCACGTCAATTTGCGTTCTAACGTGTGAATAGTGTTCGAGGCCCCATCCCCATCGCACACTCTTTACAGATTCAATGCTAGAGATGCGTTGGATGCTTGCGACTTCAAGGATGCAATGTTGCTGGTTAAGGGAGCTGCATCTTTCAAGGTTTGTTGTATGTTGTAGAGGTTAAGCTGCTTATATAAGGCTACGATGGATTGCGAAGCTGTATAATTATATATAGTTTTAAGGTTTGCAGTGGATTGCGGAGAGGGCGGGCGTGTACTATTTTGCATGGGATGTGCCCTCGTTGACGGAAGCCTGTGACGATCGATACAAGCTTGTGATTCTGGTTCTGGGGAGGCAGCAGCAGCAGGACGTGGTATCGTCGTGTTCGATGAGCTGGCTCCGGTGTGGCCTGGGCGCTTGGTTGCCAGGGCGGGATCTTGCGAGCTCAAGAATATTGTTGGCCCCTGTGGAGGCTCCCGTATCATCGAATCAGCACTCCCATGCCGTGCGTCCGCCACCTGCCGGTGGACCTCCTTCCTCGCCGCCGTTTCCCGCCTTCGCACCACCCCCTGTCGAAACCCCGCCGCCACCGCGGTCTTCTTCTGCTCCTCTGGCTACTGCCCCATCCCTGCCGTCACAAAACCTGCCGCCACCATCAGTCGTACCCTCACCCCCAACTGCCCCCATCCCACCTCCCCCCATTTCGCGGATTTCACCCCCGCCTCCTGTTTTCAAATCATCGGCCCCGCCACCCATTCCGACTACGTCTCCCCCTTCGCATTTTGCACCTGTGCCACCGCCGCCCTCATCAAGCTCCGCACCACCTTTCTTATTACCGCCGCCGCCCTTCTCTAGCCCTGTACCACCTTTCTCTGCTCCTCCGCCGTCTCTGCAGCCTCCAGCTGCCAGTACACCCCTATATTCTCCTCCGCCGCCACTGGTTTCTTCGCCCGGAGGTGCTACGGCTCCCCCGACTCCGATCGCCGGTCCTCCTCTCCCATCGCCACCATTTGTTGGGGCTCCGCCCCCAACACAGTTTACTCCGACGCCACCCAATGCAGGTTCTTCCCCGCCATCAGGGAGTCGATCTCCTCCACCATACCCACCGCTACAATCTCTTCCCCCACCGCCGACTGTGATGCCCCCAATCTTAAGCTCACCGCCACCGGCGATCATATTTCCCTCGCCTCGAGTGCCAGTATCTCCACCATCCGGAGGGGCGGCCTCGCCACACTTCTCACCCATCGAAACTCCGCCGATCTCAACAATGCCACCTCGTGTCCCACCCTCACCGCTGGCGCCTAGGTCGGCGTCTCCATCCTCGCCGCCAACGTTCCCTCCAGAGAGCTCAGAGACTCCGCCAGGAAGCTCGCCCACGTCCCCTCCAACTGCTGCAACAATGGCACCTAGCAACACCTACACACCGGCACCAAAGTCTTCAACTTATACGCCTGGAATCAGCCCACCGGGATCGTCTCCAACGAAAACGCCCACTCCAGCAGTGGCTACTCTGCCCCCATCAACTACTGCCCCGGTTCCTTCTGCACCACAGTCTCCACCTTTATCCTCCCTTTCACCATCTTCGCCGCCATTTGTTCTCTCTTCTCCCACGCCGTCCTCTTCGGGCCCTAGCATCCAACCATCTAGTCCAACGCCGGCGATGGCAGTGACACCGTCTTCAGCACCATTTTCTATCTCTTCTCCCACGCCAGCTGCAGTTTCCAGCACTCTTTCGCCTGGGCCTTCCTCCGCCCTCTCTCCAACCCCAGTAGCCAGCCTGTCGCCCTCTCCTACACCAACTGCACTACTCTCTCCAACTCCATCCCCTTCAACCCCACTCCAGGCACCGGCAAGTTCATTACAACCTTCACCACCCCCGCCGCCAGGAGCGCTTTCGCCTGAAGCAGCACCCGTCGCGGTACCTACGCCCGGAGCAGAAGGGGTAAGTTCCTAGTCATGCTGAATGCGCTCCATTGTATACTTGACGGCAAATAGCTAACGTGATTTTATTACAAATTGCAGAATTTGGCCGGAAAAACAAACGTTCAATGGACTGGAGTACTACTCGCTGCAGCCGTCGTCTTGGTGCTGTGAGCTCCACGCGATTCGAAACTCATTAGTCATTACAACAACGTTGTTTTGAACCTAACTACTCGTGGCATTTTTTAATCCCTCTTTTATTCTAAGTAGTTTATATATATTGAGAGATTATATCCGCAAAGCTATGTGCTATTTGATGTCATTTGCTTCGTAATTCATACCGATTTTGTTTATCCATTATATGCAATTTAATGTTATCATCTTTATTGTATGCTATCAAATTTTTTATTTGCTTCCTGTCGTGCGGATCTTGTGTATCTTTTTGTTTCGCTAACAAGTGTAGCCCCATTGGCTTCTCACACCTTAGCACGTCCGCACATGGGTTCCAATGGCCGTTCATTGGCTAGTATTTCATTTTTTTTGGAAATATATATATTTATATTAGTACATTATCCAACCACATATACAACAGTCGACCTTTTACATATGCCATAGGAACAATTCAGATCTCAACAAAAACAAAAAAAACTAGTATAGCTCTTCACTATTTAACAGTCCACAAATCTGGTCCCACCACTCATCCTCCCATACAAAAGATGATTGATCCCATCTCATATGATATCCCAACTGCAAACCGGCTACCAGCACAAGCTCAGTGGGGTGGGTCTGCTCTTCCATAGCTTCCTTGTTTCATATCTTCACATTAGGCCTTTGTCCAACAAGGTTCTCTATCAATGCTAGGAAGGTGTGTACTGGTTGTTTCTCCTTCAAAAACCACCTTTGGGTTTTTGGCCAAAACTTTGGCAATGCGACTCGTCTATTATTGTGCCTTGACTACTGGGTCCTTTTCACATTGTTCTCCTGCTGTTGAACATTCACATTAGGTCCTCCTTTTTTAGAGTAGGCTGATGTATAAACATATTATGGTTTACATCTAACCCAAAGATACGCAAATATACAAAGTAAAGGTGCTTGCATGCACAATATAATCATCCAACAGCTACCCTGATTTGAAAATCGAGACATGTGCATGATGGATTCTTTCCCATAGTCACTCGGTATTTTTCATTGCGCACTAGTGATTCCTCAGTCTCAATTATAAACACTTCCATCTGCCCAACCTTAATGACCAGATGCTCAAAGACTGTAGCTGTACTTGAAATTACCTAATCTTTTCTCTTGGCTGCCATATATGATATGCCACTTCTGTATCTTGTTGATCGTTGGCCTACATCATTTGCTTCTTGACATTGTCCCTTTTGCAATACAAACCCACCAACCTTCAATTCTCGAATCTCATCCACAATCAGGTTTGTACCTCATCCCACTAGCCCAACAACTTAGGGTCTAGCAGGTGATTGACAGATGGTGTTACATACTCTCCAAGTATGATCTACGTTGCTGTTACAAAAACACATGAACTGACGCCTTTGCCGCCTAGACCATTCTCTCATACCATAGAAAGAAGGAGCTGGAAAACCTTGCCCGCAGTTCTTGATGCTCTTTTTACACTTGCCATCTTGGCCACCTAACCATCCTTGGCAAGTTACCTTGCTGTGTAGAGATGCTCGACATATAGCCCACATTGAATCGTATATGTCACTCTCCATAATTTCCTACACCTCTGCTTCAATTGTCTCTCCCTTTGCATTTTTTTGACCACCTGTAGTTAAAGAATAATCTCCTACCTTGTTTATTGCATTGGATGGTTTTCTGTGACATACTTTGGATGATGTGATGAGTTATCTTCCTCAAGATTTATAATTGTGGATTTTCGACGCTGGCTAACAGTAATGTCATCACCAAAAAAGTTTGGTTGCACGTGCATTGGTGTGCCACTAACTGTTTCCCCCACCAATCTGCTAGTGCTTGATGGACTTGGAGCTTTTGATGTTTTGGTCTTCTCCATCAACTTTGTTATTGTAGGGCCTGTTTCGTGATATTTTCCTTGCATGAATGTATGCTTCTTTGTGGATTGCAAGAGGGCATTAGCAAGGTCTGAAACAAGTGCATCATATAAAGAGATGGTTCCCCCGAAACCCTCTCCTGCTAACCAACTTACATGGTTCATTTCTATTAGATTGGTGGTCAACATGTGCGGCACACAAGCATCGTCGACATCCTACAACAGGAATTAAGTTGATTGCATCCTCCAACCGCATTCTATAACCAGATAGTTGATTGCGTCCTCCAACCGCATTCTATAACTAGATAGTTAAGTTCACAATTTAGATTCAAAATACAAGCTATTTTTTTCGAGAACCAATAAAACAATACTTACCCCTACAAGATGTTT
This sequence comes from Cibotium barometz, assembly GCF_041138505.1. NCBI lineage: Eukaryota > Viridiplantae > Streptophyta > Polypodiopsida > Cyatheales > Cibotiaceae > Cibotium > Cibotium barometz. The sequence continues at coordinate 31,735,680 of NC_141089.1, forward strand.
CCTCCAATGGGGATATCCTAAGCCAACAATCCATGGCTGGTAAGTTTGCATCAATGACTTTACCGTTCATTCACCACCACGATCTAATGTGTGTGTATTTTAAAAGTTCGTCTTCCTCACTCAATGCACAACACTGATGACATAGTCGTTTGTGCTCTTTCTGAAAATTCCTAACTACATATTGTATTGTATGGATGTTCAAGCTTTATTCCCAATGAAAAAGATACAAACGCTCACGACCTTCCAATATATTCTCTGGTCCATTATTATAGACAATCCTAACTGCCTCCAGTTGGCTCCAACCTCATCAGCCACCACCATGAAGCCAAAAAAATATGGCTTGGAGAAGCCTTTTTGGACCACAACATTATTAATCATCTCCCAAAAAAAGCACTTGTGCCATTGTGTAAAGTACTAAAAACAGGATCAATTTTTTTCAAGAACTTAACAAGACCAAACTCTACCTTGGATCATATACATTTGCATCCATTGTTGTCCATCCTTGCACATGCCTAATGTGATTAAAAAAAACCAAAGCCTTCCTCAAATCCTCATCTCCTGTTTGGCACATACGATTCACCAGATCTAAACCTGCTGATGCAGGCCTTGTGGTGGTTGACATTTTAAACACATAACACTAGTTTGACTCATCCAAAGAGCTTGCCCAAGAAAACGACTACCATGGAAGAACTCAAAAGCACATTGTCTCTTCAATTCTGGAAACTTGACTCTACTCCTTGCACTAAAGTGTTGATCCTAAAAGCACGCACCATCTTCCTAAATCTACAAGAGAATCGAACAACTTAACAAACTATGTAAACGTTCATTCACAAGAATCGCCAAACAATTAAAATCAATATGGAAAGAACATTACCTTTGACATTGAATTAGGGGATGCATGTGTTCTAATAATAGTGACAACTCTGTGTTGCTAATATTTGATTCATTCTTCGTATGCCTCCTGACAACTGCATCCAATAATACGAGTTGTTTGGTGATATCCATTTGTACCTTCCTTTGTAGTAATCTCTAAAACTACCTCTTGCACAAGTTCTTTTATCTTTTGCAATGATTCTCTTGATGTGCCCCTTTCACCTCATGCAAATGTTCCCCTTGATGTATCATCAATCTCGACATGTGTGGATCAGCAGAGCAGGCATACAATAGTACACCATAGCACTACACATTCTTCTATATACAAGTTTGTTCTTGCAGTAGAAACAAGCTAGTGATCCATATCCATCCAATTGTTAAGCTCAGAGAGGGAAGTTTCTGTGTGAGCTTGCCTATTATGTGAAAAATTACAAAGTTTTAATAAATACTCTTATAAATCAAAGTTTACTGAAATTAAGCCAAGACAATAAGCTTACCAATCCATGATGTTGTATTCGATGTGCCGTTCATAGTTCTGCTTCCACACAAGGCATAAGTGCACTCAAATAAGCCTCCACAAGAACTCTTTTGTACAACTCCAGGAAACTTCACATGACTCTCTACAGGTTTCACCCAACAATGGCCATCATGTGCTTGCTCCATTCCTTGCATTGGAGAGGCTGAAGGATCGTATACATTTGGCAACTCAAAATCCACATTACAATTATAGATTTGAGGAATCTCTTCTACTTTCTCAATATGTGTGCTTGCTAATAACAATCTACGAAGAGCACTAGCAGCATGAGATTTCTCAGACAATAAGTATTTGACCACACTCTTCTGAAGTGGTGTACCTATGGGAGAATCTCCTATTGTAAGGTTAATAATGACTTGTTTTGGGGTGCTTGCTGTAGTGTTGCTTGACTCTCCTATTATTGGAATAACAAGGTATTTTGTTGGTATATCTTTATCAAAGATATAACATGGTTCCTCTCCAACGCTGACTGGATAAGTATAAGATGTTCTACACCATCATCTTGTGGTTTGATTGCAAAAACTTTCAATCTAGAGTGAGAAAATGATATTCCATCAAAATCATTAGCTTTAGTAAATGGGAGGTGACTAAGGGTGACCCCCCAGTGGGTGGGTGCCTAAGGGTGACCCCCCCAGTGGGTGGGTGCCCCTAGTTGGTGACCCCCAACCCCACCAAGGGCGACGTGAGAGTTTTGTTTTCTAAAGAGAGGGAGAGAGTGTTTTGCTATTAGGAGGGAAGGGGGAAAAAGAAGGCGTTTTGCTTTTAAGGGGGAAGGAGGAAAGGGTGTTTTGCTTTTAAGGAAGGTGAGAGGAAGAGAAGGGCGCGTTTTATTTTTTGGGGGGAAGAAAGTTGCCACGTTCAGGGGGGGCGTGTTTTGTTTTGGGGGGGAGAGAACGCACTTTGTTTTGTATTGGGCTTGCCCACTAAGGCGATTGTCGATGCCTTAATGGGGCTTGCCCACTAAGGGTGATGGCCGCCCTTAGTGGGGAAAGCCCAAAACAAAAAAAAAAAACTCGCTCTCTCAATGCGTATCCCTCAATGCGCATCCCTCTCTCTCCCCCCCCAAAACAAAATGCGCATCCCTCAATGCCTCCCTCAACGTGGCAGTTTCTTCCCCCCCTCCCCCCCCAAAAAAAGTGCCCTTTTTTTTTCCTTCCCCCCTCCTTAAAAGCAAAACACCCTTTCCTCCTCCTTAAAAGCAAAACACCCTTTTCTCCTCCTTCCCTTAAAAGGAAAACGCCTTCTTCCTTTTCTTCCCTCCTAAAGCAAAACGCTCCCTCCTTTTTAAAAACAAAACTCTCATACACCCTTGTCCTCTCTCTCACACATATTCTCTACCTCCCTAAATCCTAAAAGGATCTCTCTCTCTCTCTCTCTCTCTCTCTCTCTCTCTCTCTCTCTCTCTCTCTCTCTCACCAACTCTTTCTTCACTTTCTTTTTTCCTCTCTTTTCTTCATTATTTATTCTCTTCTTCTTTGTTTGTTCCTTATTTTTTTCTTTAAAAACCCTAATTTTTTATTTTAATCTTTTTTTCTCTATTTGTATCTATTGCTTTCTTACTCTATTTTTATCTTTTGCTTTCGTATATCTTTTTTTAAGGACTCTTTCTTCCTTGTTCATTCTCCTTCTTCTCGTGTTACTCTTCATGGCATCTCCCCAATTCCAAAGAGGAACACAAGTATTCTTGATATTCAGTGATACCAAGGTAGCTACTGGGACTATTTTGCAAGTAGACCCCACCGTGGATACTGTCCATGGAATTGCTTTGTCGCATGGTCATGTTGGCATGTCGATAGAAGATGTTAAAGTGGGAGATATCAACAAGTTAAATCAAGCCAAATGATACATCATTGTGTGGCCACCCAGAGATTGTGTAAGTCTTATTTTATCTCTCTCCATCTTTGTGTAAGTCTTATTTTATCTCTCTCCACCTTTCCAATTATGCTTTTTTTAATTGATTTTTTTAAGAGCAATGTGTCGATGTGTTTAGATTGTTACAAACACATCAAAGGAAACCCCACATCCAAAGCATGCAATACGTGGAAAGAGCACACCTGCCAGGCAAGCAAGCCAATAAGTGATAAGTACCAAGAAGAGGAAGAAAGTGCAAGAGAAAGATGATGATTGAAGTCCTCCTCGAAGGAATCCAAGTCAAGTTGCTAAGTCTTTGAAGAAAGGTGCTTCTTCAAAAACCATTAAAGAAACTAAGTAGGAGAGGTGGATGGGGGAATTGAAAAAGAAGGTGAGAATGAAGAGGGTTTCATGGTGACTCCTACAACTCGCTTGCGATTAGAACTCCTACAAGACAGTCTTAATAGAGTGAAGGTAATTGTTAACCAACTTTTATCAAATCTTACATAAGGTATCTTTTGGATTACCAAGAATAACGTGTGTGTGTGTGTGTGTGTGTGTGTGTGTGTGTGTGTGTGTGTGTGTGCATTGCAGATGGTGAAATCTACTCCTTTGCCACCTATTCCCTTGTGTAGACTTGTGCCTAACCCCTCTATATGAAGAGTGCAGTTTAGATACAAGAAGCTGGCAAGAGAATTTTATACGAATGGCTAGGTTGCCGATAGATGTAGGTTTATTTGCTCCATCTTCCCATAATCTTGTTAGAGAAGTTACTCAAGATGATGTTGTTGCATGGGATGACATCTAGCGATTGAAAAATGAGGAGTTCGAGAATATGATTAAAGGCACAGAGTGGGAATTCATGAGCAACAAGATGTTGTTTATGTGGAACGGCAATCATTGAGTTGTGGCATGGATGGAGGAGATTAATAAATGTGAGTCTACTTAAACTACTGCTTACTTTTTTGAATGCAGTCTTTTGTTTTATAAAATAGTTTTGGGACTAATTAGATTTGCACTATCTAACTGTAGCATTCAAGAATGTCGCATCAAGACATCCTTGTATTAACGCTATCCTTATTGAATTCAATGAGGATAGTGAGGGGGAGGTTCTTACAGTGATCGCTCGCTTAAATAGGTAAGAGAATATATATTTTAAGACTCTTTGAATTAGGAATATTCAACGTACTATGTTTTAATCTTTCATCATAACCTTAAATTTTGTTGCCATAGGATGAATGAAGTGGGCTATGTTTATTCTTCCCTTGTGGACAAAGTGTGCCTCATTAGGACACTTAGGCTGGCAAACAAAGAAACAATTATGAAGCACACTAGAGAGATGAACAAGGCATGGATGGACAAGCATGCCTTGGCACAAAAAAAATAAGGGCTGCCCATCTTGGTATAACTACGAGCTTTCGAAACTTTCCCAAATAGTATTCCAGGTAAACTTTCAATCTTTAGACACTTGCAATATATGATAAAATTTTTCATATCATCCACTAATGTTGTAATTCGTGAATAATAGGATGAGTACCTCGTAGTAGCCACCCGAGATATTGACCTCCTAGTATATAGTTCGTCTATGCACAAGAGTTTGAAGAGAGATGAAGAACGATGTTTTATAAAGATGAAAGAAAAAAGTGGAGGCATGCTACAAGGCGGCTGACGGTGATTGTAAACCTTGCACAAGGGGAAGGTTTCTTTAAGTAAGAAATCCTACACTATTTCCTCTATCTATTTCGTAGGCAACAACTTTTTATGATTTTAATGTTGCAGTTTAATTATGGTGTTGTGTTGCAGACGACTAGTGCAAGTTAATTGGAATGAGAAACCGGATTGTTTAACAAAGGATAGGCTATACAGCTTGGCAGCTAGCTCGTTGCCAAATGACCACAAAGCATAGATTCTAGATATTTTGATTGATGGCGATTTGCATAGACTAAAGGATTCACAAATCCCTAAAAGTATGTAATAATTACTTTTTCTATCTTCAAGTAATCTATTTTGTTTGAATAACAATTTCAATGGTAATGCAACAAATGCAAGTTTATTTAGGGATTGGCTTTAAAGAGAAGTCATATGGCATGAGATTGGAGCGCAGGGTGTAGCCATTCTTGCAAAAATATCAAAAAAGTACAAGGTAATTTTTCTAGATACATTCTTAGATGACCTCGCCGATCTTAAGAGAATGTATTTTGGGAAGCTGTTCGAGGAAATGGTGGGATCCATAAAGAAACAAGGTGTGGTAGCTTCGAACCCTACTATTGTCAAGGCCACCAAGCATGCTGTATTCAGGTGTGTAACATTCCATAAAGCGTACTTACTACTTGGTTGTACTATTATATTTGTGAACTGAACGGATGTAATAATGTGTAAATGGATTTGTAAGTGCCATGCAGAGAGATCTATTGCAGATGTGGCTGCAATATTAAAAGAATGGTGCAATCCAAAACATATGTGGCTGCAATATTAAAAGAATGGTGCAATCCAAAACATGAAAGCACTATATATACATAGTAGCAACTTCAAGACCTTTGGGATGTACAGATATACAAGAGATGCCCATTGTTCCTTGACTTTCCTAGTGGCAAATTTTCCGAGAGCGAGAAGGAGATGTACACTCGAGCTTGTAAAGCAAAGCAATCAACCATGGTATGAACTATACAATTAGATATTTCACTTTAATTTAAATATTGTTTCTTATATCTTTTCGAATGGTAAATTCTATTATGAAGCCTAGAAGTCTACGTGAGAAATCACATGTTCAAGGTAAAGGTAAAGGTCTTATGAAAGATGAAGGGGATGATGAAGATGAAGAGGATGATGATGATGAAGAGGATGATGATGATGAAGAGGATGATAATGATGAAGGGGAAGAGGATGATGATGATGAAGAGGATGATAATGATGAAGGGGAAAAAGTGCCAAAAAGGATGTAACGAAGGGAAAGGGAAAAGGAAACTCCCTACAAGAAGAGGATGACTTTGATACCTCTCCATCAAAATATGACGAAAGCGATTCTGATGATAACACACACAAGATTGAGACAACCCCAAAAGTTGAAGAAGTTGGTCATGTAGCAACACAGCCAAGGCACTCTTTTGCTTGTGGTTCATTGGTATTATTGTGACATTGTTTGCATACTAACATAGATTAAGTTATGGATTTAGATAAGCTTGGTAAGAGATGAAGCGCCAAATGCACCATTGCGACCAATTTATCCACCTAGCCTGGGTGACCTGACTCCAATCCAAATGAATTTTCTAGGTATGATTTTACTCATTGGTTGTTAATGACAATGTAAAGTATTTGTGTGGTGCATGCACTTACAAAATGTACGCTTTGTAGGAGTGTCTCGTCGTACCACGACAGTAGTCCTCGGTGCTTCCAACGAACATCAAAGTGCTAGTTCCTCTATTGTTATAGAAGCCTTGGCGTTAACAGATGTAATAATCAATTGGGACCACATGTGATATGATTGTAAAGGTGCGTCTTTTATATCCTGTAATAACAATTGATGTATAACTCTACTCAACATGGTGTGGCAAGACATCATTCTACAAAGATGATGGCATGTGTTGGGGATCCTTTGAAGATACGCCGTGCACTTTTGAACCAGTAGAGTCCACCGAAGCTAGGACATGTCTTTGATATGTTGTCGAAGGCCAACATATGGGAGATAGGACCTTTATCGTTAAAGGTGTCAATACAAACACAATGTGTGATTGTATTGTAGTAAGGATGCCCACATGAGGTTCTGTTTATGGTTTCCCCAATGACATTGTCCCACCATGGAATCTCTACACATCTGAGTGATGAGATTATTTTCCCTTCATTAAGACCTTGTGTGTTGTTGTGCATATGTTGCGTGTGTATGTGTCATGCTTATGTTTTTTGTATATGTCATTCTAATTAATGCCACGTATATGGAGAGGAGTATGCATTGCTTCAGATTTGTGAGACCATCTTAGATGACAATAGCTCTATTATGGTCATCGGTACTGTGTATCAAGTGGCAACCATTATAGCTCATGCCGAGCGTTCTGGCTTCTCCTTGGACACCTTGGTGAATGTGCGATGTATAACACAGATTGGAAGGGCCTTTGGACAAGAGAGGTAAGCGACACTAACCATAGAGGTTTCCATTGAGCATTACTTTTTGCTACAAAAAATCATCTCATACTCTTATGCATATACATACCCTCGATGCTACCTTCATGAGCATAGTTAGACAAAACCATACACAACCTTTCTCACTTAATTATATCATTGATCCTTGGAACATGATGCAGTGGGGCAGATGCCCAGATGGGACAACATGGCAAGGTATGGAGTTAACTCTTCATGTGCTCCTAAATAAGGGCTTTACATTTTTTGGTGAAATTAAGAGATGTTTTCTTTGCAGGTGGATCTCAGTGTGGATATGACTTTTGGGATAGCTTATTGCACCGTCATGTAAAGCAAGGGCAACTGTTAGTAAAACTTTGTGCCGCGGATGCGGAGATTGTGCTATGGTAGTACTGAAATTAGGCATGAACATTGCTTGTATTGATCCCGAAGAGGATGTAGTGGAGGGTGTCTTGATGAAGATTTCATTGTAGTGCAGTAAACATAATTATTTGTGAATATTCAAGTGCCTGGGTCATGATCTTATTTGTAGCATTGTGTCATGATCTTATTTTTCATATTAAAAAAGAGAGAAAGATGATGATAGCAATGCATGTTGGGGTTTTGCAAAAAGACATCATTCCTCCCTGCAGTGATGTTTATATACATACAAACCAATAAAGAATCGACATTTTCTGTATTGTGTGGATGAATAAGGTAATGAAGCATTTGTAGACTCAAGGATCTATACGCACAACATGAGTTAAGTAAGCTTTGTTGAGAAATGAGAAAGAAATATAGAGAGAGTTAGCAAATATAAGGATAGAAAGAGTGGGTGAGAGAGAAAGCGAGAGAGGGAACGAGAGCAAAGAGAAGGGAAGAGAGAGAGGGAGGATAAAGATCTTGAGCAAAGAAAGGGACTGAAAGAGTGAGAGAGAGAAGGGAAGAGAGGAAATATATATATATATATATATATATATATATATATATATATATAGAGAGAGAGAGAGAGAGAGAGAGAGAGAGAGAGAGAGAGAGAGAGAGGAGGGAGGTGAGAGTGAGAGTGAGAGTGAGAGTGAGCAAAGAGATTGACTGAAGAGTTAGCAAAGAGAAGAGAGAGAGAGAGAGAGAGAGAGAGAGAGAGAGAGAGAGAGAGAGCCAAGAGAAGAGGAGATAAGAGAAGGATAGAGAGAGAGAGAGAGAGAGAGAGAGAGAGAGGGAGATACAAAAGAGAGAAGGATAGAGAGAGTTAGCAAAGAGAAGGGAAGAGAGAGAGAGGGAGGATAAAGAGCTTGAGCAAAGAAAGGGACTCAAAGAGTGAGAGAGAAGGGTAGACATGAAAGATAGAGAGACTGAGCAAAAAAAAGGACTGAAAGAGAGAGAGAGTGAGCAAAAAAGGACTGAGAGAGAGAGAGAGAGAGAGAGAGAGAGAGAGAGAGAGAGAGCAAATAGAAGGGTAGAGAGAAAGAGGAGGGAGGATAGAGAGAGAGAGAGAGTAAAGAAGAGAAGGATAGAGAGGGAGGGTGGGAGAGTGAAAGGGAGGGAGAGAGAGGAGAGAGAGGGAGGGTGAGAGAAGGAGAGAGAGGGGTGAAAGGGAGGGAAGAGAGAGGGGTGAAAGGGAGGGTGAGAGAGGAGACAGAGGGGTGAAAGGGAGGGAAGAGAGAGGGAGAGGGAAGAGGGTGGGAGGAGGAGAGAGAGAGTGGTGTGGGCTGGGCGGTGGTGGGACAAGGAGAGAAAGAGAGGGAAGAGGGTGGAGAGGAGAGAGAGGGAGGGTGGGAGAAGGAGAGAGAGGGAGGGTGGGTGGGAGAAGGAGAGAGGAGGATATAGAGATGGATATAGCCCACAGCACACTCTCTCTCCTAGAGAGAGTTAGAGAGGGAAGAGAGAGAGGGGGAGGGAAGAGGGTGGGAGAAGGAGAGAGAGGGGGAGGGAAGAGGGTGGGAGAAGGAGAGAGAGGGTGGTGTGGGCTAAGCTGGGTTGGGGCTGGGCTGGGCTAGGCTAGGCTGGGCGACGGTGGGGGCGGCAATAGTTAGAGAGAGATTGTTCAAGTAGAGAGAGAGGGTAGCCAAGAAAAGCTCCCTCCACCAAGCTCGCTCGATGACCATCCCCATGCATCACACGCATCGCAACGCAGTAATACATATAAAAAACAACACCACAAAATAATACGTTTTAGTCTAGCTCATTAGGCTTCATGGCCTTGTGGCTCAGCGCAGATCATCAATGTAGCTCTCAGCATAGGGAGAGGGGAAAAAAAGATAAAGGGGCGCCGCTTTCCATCAAACTTTAGGGTTCTTTTACTCATCCTCTTTTCACACCCCTTGTCTAGCCACACTTTGTCCAACCCATTACCTTTGGTCCATATTCCAATTGTTCACACCTAAATTCTTTTGGTCCATCCACACTCCCCATTATTTTGTCCAACCTCTTTACCTTTCCACATTCTCTTGAGAATTTGGGCCGCTTCACACACACACAATTGGTTTATTGTGGATTGCTCATAAGCAACATAGTTTTTGTGTGTTGTGGGGTTTCTTTTATTCTCACTTGGGGTGTTTACGAGGGATGATCATTTGCAGTGTGATCTAGTGCATTGTGGGAGGCATTCACACAGTTTTGTGTGTTTATTAGTGCTTGTTCACGTGCATTGGTGCATTGTGGACACTTTTTGGGAGTTTGTGCATGCTCTTTGTTATGCGAGGATCTACACATTAGGTGAGACACCTATGAGCATCAAGCTATTCTTCTAGGATTTCTATTTGTGGAGATATCACTCATACGACCACTACTCCTAGTATTCATAGCATTCATGTGGATAGAGTTCTTATATTTGTGGAGTCAGGGATAGTGCATGAGAGTAGTGAGATGATTTTTCTCAGGTTACACCTCGTAGGAGAGGTAGGATTGTGCATATGGATCTAGAGAGCTTTATATTTGATTTCGACATTTTCTTAAATCCAGTGTTGATAGAGATAGACCCTACCTATGAGGATGACATTTCATCGGCGTCCATGATTGTCTACATGACCCTAGTTTCTCTAGAGCCGAGACATTCATCTTCTGGTGTATCATATGCCACTTGGGATGTATGGTAGTTGATTACATGGCATACCATTCTAATGCACTTGTCACATCTCTTGGTTTTGATCTACATGGGCCACTTGACATTCTAGTTAGGAGTTTTGCTTCCATATGGCAAATACCTTGGATGTCAATTCTATGTTTTAGTCGCGAGAGGATGGGCTTATCAGCTACCCCTCGGACTTGAGCTTTCCTTTTGACCTAGGAGCTATTATCACATTGGATTTAAGGGTCCATGATGTGTACTTCATTTATCCATTCGACCCAGGAAGATTCATACCTAGCCTTGTCTCATCGACATTGGCTTCTTACACTTTACTTTTGACCTTGGGGGATATTCAGCTACTTTCATCATTCATAGTGGTCTCTCACACTTTCCCTTTGATCTAGGTGGGAGATATATTAGCTTCATCATTAGATAGGAGGCCCTCATACTTTCCATTTGACCCTGGGGGTCATACTCTTCAGTCATGGTATTTGGGTCTTCCATGACAATGCCTTGGTCATGATTTTTGGCTTTCATAGATAGCCTTTTGTATATATTTGATTTTTGCATGACCACCCTTTGATTTCGAGGATGAAATCATTAAAGGAGGGGATGGTTAGTAGTGAAGCAACAACTTTAGATTAGGTTTAGGACCTTGGTCATGGGCTTAAGTAAAAAAGGAGGCTCATGAACTACTATTGAAACCTTTTGATACTTTTGATCATATAACTCTTGGAATGTACATTGGAGTCTATAGCTACCATACCTTGGCTTATGGAAGGCTATTTCCATCCTTTGGTGAAAGGCTAAATCACTTAGGCATTGTGTATGATTTCTTGTGCATGTTAATCAACATAATGATTTGTCCCAAATCTCAACTTATGGTCACTCCATTTCAGCCTCCCACTACCTAGGAACGCGTCTCCCACCATTTGCCAAGCCTCTGCCTCTAGCCATTGGCTAAGCCGCCCCCACTCCCACCATCAACCAGGCAATTGAAGATTCAAACATATCTCCCAGGTCTCCTCTAAGGTGAGAGAGAGACGACATCATGCAATCCTGCTATAAATGAGAGAGGGGATATCATGTAATCTTGCACAGAGAGGGGGCATCGTGTTGTCTTGTTACCTGCTACTATAAATGAGAGAGGGGACATCGTGCAATTTTGCACAGAGAGGGGGCATCGTACTGTCTTGCTACCTGCTACCTCTCATTGGATCTCTGTCTGTATCTCTCTCTCCCTCTTTTGCCATAGAGAGAGAGAGAGAGAGAGAGAGAGAGAGAGAGAGAGACGATTAGATGAGGCTTTCTCTTGCTAGTCTTGCTGTTGTGATTTCTTGCTCTCAGATGTCTCACACACATGGAGATGAGTCGTCATCCAGTTTCTAGGTGCTTCTCAAATACTTGCATGGGACATAGACCGGCATGCAAACATGCCCTCCCCTCAACGCTAGTGCGTCCTCATCAACGAGAGAGAGAGAGAGAGAGAGAGAGAGAGAGCCTTCGCCTATGAGGAAACAGAGGATGATGGTGATGGCTAGTAAGGAGGGACCACCACCCACCATCGCCTAGGATGACTTTACTCACATTAGCCCCTCCTCGAGTGCTCATCAATAGTTCAACATGATCTCCTAGGCCTCCTTGGAGCAAAGACAAGGGAAAGAGGATGTAGTCCTCGCATGTGAAGATGACACGCTGCAAAAAAAAGAATCCTACAAATATCATTTTTTAAAATTTCCTATTTTCTTTAAGTATTTGTAATGAAAAAACGGTTAGCTGAAAGACGTTTTCCACCCTTAGAAGCGATCTCTACTAATTAATGAATAAGCATTTTTTTGGGAACAGTAAATATATATTAATAAGCATTTTTAAGTATGCGAGGCGCGCTTACAAAGCCGAAAGGCAATTTATACTCGGACGTAGAGTTTTAGATCGAGGAAAGCGCGATGACAAGTAACGGGGTCTCGTTGGGGGAGTCCGAGCTGATCATTCTTGGATCCGGCTGTTCCTCCGGGGTGCCCACCCCCAGGTGCCTCCTCCACCCGGGCAATCCTCCTTGCAAGGTCTGCCACAGCGCAGTCGCCGGACCTCCAGAATCCAACCCAAATTACAGGTTCTCTCTCTCTCTCTCTCTCTCTCTCTCTCTCCCCCCCCGCAATTCCCTCTATGTGGCCGTACACACTATATTACATACACATGCTTGCATGCACAAAATGTGCATGGACATTCAAATCCACACATACATTCACACTTAAAGCCTCTCTCTCTCTCTCTCTCTCTCTCTCTCTCTCTCTCTCCATGAAAGACGGGGTTCTCATTTATGAGAGAACATGTTAAGAGGGATCAAATCGACACCTCAAATTGTCACGACCCAAACTAAGTTTGCTTATAGACCGCAAGTATCAAGTGGATCAAGGCCAATACATTAATGCTTTGGGCATCAGTGGATCAAGGTCGAGAGATTTTCAGTGCAGAGATGAAACAAATTGCTTGAGGACGAGAGATCTGAAGGATAGCAATATGCATGGCGGTGTGAGGAGCAAGCTATAAGTGAGGCAAGTTGGCAAAAGAAGGCTAGGTTTGTAAGTTAAGCCACGCAAGCTAGAGAGCCCAATGATGTGGGGCAATAGATATGTTGTCTAGCCCACATGGCAGATGGGCAGCTAAGAAACGTAGGAGAATCATTGTGGAGCAGGCCAGGCAAAGGATGGACAACTTGTATGTATTTAGGCTTTCTGCGGCTTATTTGGGGATGGTTGGGAAGTTATTTCCTAGGTACTGTAGACCTTACAGGATCTTGAAAAAGATTGGTGAGGTTGCTTATAGACCACTTGAAAAAGATTGGTGAGGTTGCTTATAGACCAGAGTTGCCTCCGAATGTGAAAGTTCATCCGGTCTTTCATGCCAGTCGATTGAAAGAGATGTTGGGAGTTGAGGATGAACTTGGGGACCAGGCTACTACTGGAGAGTTGGGGCTAGGGATAGACTCTTTCTTGCAATGGGTGATCATGAGGATGACCATCATTTGTCTCCTCATAGTGGAGGGCGGGTCACCCAGGCAACTACCCCCCAAGTGTTGATGCGGGAGGAAGTCCAAGAGGTGGTGAAGAGACGAAGAATCCTTGGCCAAACGTGTTGTGCTTTGGGGTAGTCCCAAAGGCAATGTCAGTGTGACTCCTGTGGGTGGCTGCATCTCATGCACTGTGCTGGACGACCACGAATGGCAAGCCACGTGCTGTGTGCTAAACTCGTGTGAGCTATATGCAAAAGAAAAAGAGTGATCTTCTAAGGTCGCAAGCTGTCCAATAGTTGCTTCTAGTAGTCTATAAGGAGGCTAGGTGAGATGTCCTTGGAGGACCAATAGTCTGCTGAAGCGAGAGTACCGTCAATCTCAATGCATCTAGATCCAGCGGGGCAGCCTCCTTGAGTAGTGGAAAAAGGGGGTGGTTGGAGTCTGTTCACTTCCACTCGCCTAGGTCCCACTGAATCTGCGTCACAAAAGTTGGCCCTCCCAAAGGCAAAGTCCAAAACATGTCATGAGCTACCTGTGCCCAAAGGGCGGGTTGATGTGCTTAGAAGTCATCTCCTGTCTATTTGTATACACCAGGGCCTCTGTTGTGGGTGTGCCCGCCCGTATATCATTTTTCCACACTCCCCGTATTTTTTCCCTATTTTTCCCATTTTTTTCTAGTGGCTGGAGGGCTGCCAGTTGATGCCAGGAGCACTCTGAAGCTGGCTGACTGCATTTGTATCAGTCGTGGGCTGTAGGAGTGCTGGCCGACTTGTTCTGTCTAGGCGTGGGGCATCTGGAGCTGGCCGACTGCTATATTCAGCAGTCGTGGGATTTTGCTCAGTCGTGGGCCCTTTCTAGAGCTGGCCGACTGCCCTCATGGGATTGTATATATTGCCCCTCATCCTCCTCCACTTTCTCATTCAGTATTTCCGGGATCTTGTGTATAGAGAAGAGTTTACACACATCTCTCTGTGTTTCTTGTGCTGATTATTTTCTGCAGTCTACTTGCTCTTGTCTACCCAAGTTTGGATATCATTTCCGCTGCATATTCTGACATGGTATCAGAGCCTAGACTCTAGGAGATCTTGGGCGTTTTTCTGAGCAAGAGGGGGAGCAACAAGTTGCTGATCGGTGGACTGTTTCGGGCTGAATGTGAAGTGAAGGTGCAAGAGGAAGGCGGGCAGAGGGGCTGGACAGCCACTTGCATATTTTCTGATTTTCAGATTTTTCCCACCCACCCACCCTTTCAGGTTACTCTCCGAGATGGCGGATTTACTCGAGATGGCTGAGAAGCACGTGAAGATTCCGACTCTCCCCACATTCCCAGTGGATCGGCAGTTGGACGGGTCCAATTACGGCATCTGGAAGGTCATGATGGAGTCAGTTTTGGAGTCATATGATCTTGTTGATTTTATTATCAAAGGGGTGCCAAGGCTGGAAGCTGAGGAAGGGGAGTTATTATCGACGAGGAAGGACCGAGAGGCACAGGCACAAATGTGGGACCGTGTCAACGCCAGGGTCCGGTCGTTTATATTCCTCAATTGCACACCACAGGTGATCAACCATGTGAAGCACATGATGCTGGCGAGAGGCATATGGGAGCACTTGGCTTCTTTGTACAACAGGGTGTCACCCATGAAGCGGATATCCTTGGAAGTGCAGATGCGGGTTATGAACCCTGCAAAGTCTTCGACGATGCGGGAACACATTAACAAGCTGCAGGCCCTTCAGCAGGAAGTCCTTCAAGCTGGGAAAGAGATATCATCTGAAGATATGGCCATCACGTTACTTTCCCACTTGCCTGGTCAGTATTCTGCTTTCTATTCCTCGTTGATCACTAGTGGCAGGCTCAACACCATAACTTGGGAGGAGCTTGTGCCAATGGTCCTGGACCAGGAGGAACGTTTCACGAACCCTCCTCACGGCGGAGGTTCGGAGGCCTTAACTGGCCAACGGTCGAAAGGCCGTAATACCAACAAGGGCAAAGGGAAGGCTTCTCCAGATAAGTCTTCCGAGAAGAAGCCTGATCCAGAACGAGAGAAGCTGAAGGCCGAAAGATCGTGTAATGATTGTGGCGAGAAAGGCCACTACTGGAGGAAGTGCCCTAAGCGGACAGGGAAGAGTGCTGATTCCTCAGCCTCAGCTGCGAAGACTCCGGCATTTGTGCACTTGGAGATGGTGGACTCCGATGATTCATCGTCTTCGAGCGAGGAGGCAGTTGGCTTCACTGCAAAGGATACCCGGGAATGGATTCTCGACAGTGGTGCTTCCAGGCACATGACTCCATCCCGTGACTTCTTCCTGGATCTGAAACGGCAGTCAGGTTGTATTTTTATTGGCGATAACTCCACTATTCCGATACATAGTGAGGGCCGGATGGAGATTATTCCCGACGGCAAGGGGGGCAAGCATGCTTCCCGTGTCCTTTATGTCCCTGCTCTGGGCTTTCATCTTTTGTCAGTGCATGAGGTATGCAAGACTGGCTTTCGGGTGGAATTTGAGGAGCATTCAGTTGCTCTGAGGGACCGTGAGACAGGCAAAGTTGTTTGGGAAGGCGGTGTGGAGAACGGTATCTACAAGCTCTCTGCACTCTCCTCACTGACAGGCTCTCAGGTAGGAGATTTGTGGCACTTTCGTTTTGGCCACTTAAATGTGGATGCTTTGCGGCGCGCCTTCCGGGACCAGATGGTGGTTGGCTTGCCAGATGTTGGTAGTAGGCAAGGACGCTGCAGTTCTTGCATACGTGGTAAGCAGCACAGGGAATCCTTTCCGAAGCAGGCTTCCAGGCGGGCTTCGAAACCTTTGGAGTTGATTCACACTGACTTGTGTGGACCACAGCAGATACCATCCTTGGGAGGATCTCTCTACTTCATGCTGCTTGTTGATGATTGTACCAGATTCACGTGGGTCTACTTTCTTTCACAGAAGGACCAGGCTTTTGCTCGGTTCAAGGATTGGCACGTGATGGTGGAGAAAGAGTCTGGATTTGAGGTCAAGATTCTCAGGGCTGACAAAGGAGGTGAATTCTCCTCGACTGTATTTTTCTGGTTTTGTGCAGATCATGGCATCAAGAGGGAATTGGCCAATACCGGATCGCCTTCGGAGAATGGAGTTGTTGAACGTAAGAACAGGACTGTGGTGGAGATCGCGAGGACCATGCTGGAGCATCGAGATCTTCCTCGTCCACTTTGGGGTGAGGCTGTGGCAACACCTGTCCATACCATTAACCGCTCTCCGACGACTTCTGTACCCCATATGACTCCATTTGAGGCATATTTTGGCAGGAAACCCGATGTCTCGCACTTCCCTGTCTTTGGGAGTGACGCGTATGTACATATTCCGAAGAAGCAGAGGGGGAAGCTTGACTCCAAGTCCCGCAAGCTGGTATTTGTGGGGTATAACTCTCTTTCCAAGGGATACAGGTTGTATGATCCAGAGAGGAACGAGATTGTTGTCAGCCGGGATGTGGTCTTTGACGAGCATGTTCCAGCATCCACTGTCGAGGAGCCGCCACTTCTTGGAGATCCAGAGGAGTCTGATGATGATTCCCAGTCTACCACTCTAGTTGATCCACCTCAGTCATCACAGGAGGTTGAGCCCGCAGCTGGAGTTGAGCCCCCGCGACCAAAGGAGGCTCCACGATCTGTTCGAGTACCTAGGTGGTTGTTAGACACCCTTCGGGAGTCAGGTGTCACGGAGCTACCCTCCGAGTGGACCACAGAGGACGGCCCTCGAAGATCACATCGAGTCCGAGATAAAAGCAACACGGCGGAGCTTCTTCAGGTGAACTATGCTCTTATGTCTCGTATCATGCGGGATAAAGAGCCCACTTTCGTAAAGGAAGCCCTTTCACAGGATACTTGGAGGGAAGCCATGCAGGTGGAACTTGACGCCATCGAGAAGAACAACACTTGGGAGTTGGTACCGAGGCCGTCGAAGCGGTCAGTCATTGGTGTCAAATGAGTCTTTAAGACCAAGTACGCGGTTGATGGGTCGGTGGACAAACACAAAGCCAGGCTCGTGGCTAAGGGTTATGCTCAGCGGCCAGGCATCGACTACGAGGATACCTTTGCACCGACAGCGCGGATGACCACGATTCGGACCGTTCTAGCCCTTGCTTCTTCTCAGAGGTGGCCCGTGTACCAGATGGATGTAAAATCAGCGTTCCTTAATGGTGACCTGCAAGAGGAGGTGTACGTTGAGCAGCCTCCAGGCTTTATTGTTCCAGGATCGGAAGGGATGGTTTACAGGCTACGTAAGGCCTTGTATGGTCTTAAGCAAGCTCCCAGGGCTTGGAATCAGAAGATTGATTCCTTCTTTATTCGGACTGGATTTCAGAGATCGGTTGCAGATCCGAACCTGTATCTCTTTCGGGAACGCGGCATGGTCACACTCATCATCCTTTATGTGGATGATCTCATTCTCACCGGCGGTCATGTGGAGCACATTGGAGTGACGAAGGCTGCCTTGTCAAAGGAGTTTGAGATGACCGACTTAGGCTTACTCCACTTCTTCTTGGGATTGGAGATCTAGCAGACCCAGAGGGGGTTTTTCGTCTCTCAGCAGCGGTATGTTCATGAGTTGCTTGAGGCCTTTGGGATGGAGAACTGCAAGCCTATTACTTCGCCGATGGACCCGAACACAAAGTTAACCGTTACAGATCCTTGTGAGCCAGTTGATGCCTCGCAGTACTGGAAGTTGGTTGGTTCATTGATCTGGTTGCTGAACACCAGATTGGACTTGAGCTTCTCCGTGGGGCTGTTGAGCTCTTTTATGCAGACGCCATTGAAGACTCATTGGGACGCAGGATTGCGGATCTTGCGGTATCTGCAGAGTACGAAGGATCTGGGACTCTTTTACACAGGAGGGAATGGAGTCAAGCTCCAAGGTTGGAGTGACTCAGATTGGGGAGGAGATCAAGACACGAGGAGGTCTACTTCAGGATACACTTTTACCCTCGGCTCAGGAGCGGTTTCTTGGAGCAGCAAGAAGCAGCCAACTATTGCCCTTTCTTCGATAGAGGCAGAGTATCGGGCTGCTTGTGGTGCTGCTTGTGAGGTTGTATGGCTGCGGAGGCTGCTAGGCGAGATGGGGTTTCCACAGAGGGAGCCCACAGTCATCCAGTGTGATAACCAGAGTTGTATAGCTATTGCTTG
This sequence comes from Cibotium barometz, assembly GCF_041138505.1. Lineage (NCBI taxonomy): Eukaryota > Viridiplantae > Streptophyta > Polypodiopsida > Cyatheales > Cibotiaceae > Cibotium > Cibotium barometz. The sequence goes on from NC_141089.1 coordinate 31,754,285, forward strand.
GAATCCGGTTTTCCATGCCCGGACCAAGCATATAGAGATACAGTATCACTTTGTTCGTGAGAAGATCTTGGCGGGTGACATCTTGCACTTTATTGTTCGACGGAGGACAATGCGGCGGACCTCTTCACGAAGTCTCTACCTCAGGCTACGCACAGGCGGCACTCCAGCTCCCTGGGGTTGGTTACACAGCCAGGAGCTGAGAGGGGGTGTTAGAAGTCATCTCCTGTCTATTTGTATACACCAGGGCCTCTGTTGTGGGTGTGCCCGCCCGTATATCATTTTTCCACACTCCCCGTATTTTTTCCCTATTTTTTCCATTTTTTTCTAGTGGCTGGAGGGCTGCCAGTTGATGCCAGGAGCACTTTGAAGCTGGCCGACTGCATCTGTATCAGTCGTGGGCTGTAGGAGTGCTGGCCGACTTGTTCTGTCTAGGCGTGGGGCATCTGGAGCAGGCCGACTGCTATATTCAGCAGTCGTGGGATTTTGCTCAGTCGTGGGCCCTTTCTAGAGCTGGCCGACTGCCCTCATGGGATTGTATATATTGCCCCTCATCCTCCTCCACTTTCTCATTCAGTATTTCCGGGATCTTGTGTATAGAGAAGAGTTTACACACATCTCTCTCTGTTTCTTGTGCTGATTATTTTCTGGAGTCTACTTGCTCTTGTCTACCCAAGTTTGGATATCATTTCCGCTGCATATTCTGACAGTGCTAGCGGTGCTCATGGAAGCCGATGATGCAGACCCTCTGAAGTGAACCACCGCTAAAGTCCTTTGCTGAGGAAAATGTGAGACGTCCATGGCATCCGACTGAGAAAATGAGAGCTGGTCCCCTATTTGAGCCTAGTCAGTGTTCCGAGTTTAGTGTAGTTTGCACCTGCATATTTTGAAAAATACCTTCAAATTTAAAACTTGAAGATACAAATACCTCTAGATTTTGAGAAGTTCTAGAACAAAAGCCTTTAGATTTCAAGATTTTCCTTTATAAATAATTTCACAATTTTTAGATAAAGGTTTTTCACTTTTTGGGAGTATTTTTTTTTTCGAACATTGAGCGTAGTACTGGCAAAGAAATGTCGTGGCACGTGAAAGCTCCCAGCCATTGGGGGGGAGGGGTCCTAGAGGGGGGTTTGCTAGTTGAGGGGGGTGGTTGAGCGATCTTTGCCTGAGGCGAATGTCTTGAGCCTTCTAAGGTAGCAGCTGAAGCTAGTCCATTCACTAAGAGATTAGGTTGGGCTAGAACTGAGGGGATCCTAGGCTATGTGAGAACATGGGGGTGACCGTTGGGCATTTTAAAGAGGCGGTTCCAAATCAGAGGGACTTGCGGATTCTCTCCTCATCCAAGGCTGGGGGAGGGGGGGTGCTGGAGGGCTGGCTTGAGGTGACCCCAAGCTCTCATCAAAGTGGATGCTGCAAATCGCCATGAGACTTCTCCATATGTTTCTCCATCCACTTCCTGCCCTCTGGTGAAGCTCGGTTACACGGTTTGGCCTTGATGAAGACTGTAAGTTTGTGGTACTAGGCTTAGTCTCAAGGATGTAGATGAGCCATTTGATGCATCACTTTATTAGCAGGCTCTTGGATGCCTAGTGTAATACGAGGCCATACATTTAGTTTGGGTTCTCCCAATCGACTAGGTTTATGCACAGTCCTGGAACTAAGCATTGGCAAGCTGCCAAGCGAGTATTCAGATACGTAAGGGGCACTCAGTCCCTTGGATTATTCTATGTTAAGAGGGGTGATGTTTAGCTGCATGCTTTCAATGATTCTGATTGGGTTGGATGCTATGACAGAGTGTCCACTAGTGGCTTTTGCTTTCATCTTGGTGATTCGTGTATATCATGGCTCAGCAAGAAGCAACCCCGACAGGGGTCACTTTTAGCTGTGAAGTTGAGTATAGGGTAGCTTTTATAGATGTGGAGTGTGTATAGCTCAGATGCCTTTTGGCAAATCTTGGTGTTGGACAAATAGTCCCCTCACCTCCATCTTCACTGACATCTAGAGTGCATTAGGCGGTGCAAGAAACCCAATGTTTCATGCTGGCACATCGAGGTGCATTATCATTTTTCAGGGAGAGGCTCATTATAGGAGAGACTAGCCTTGCTTATGTCTCTACATACGACAATGTGGTAGATATGTTCACGAAGACTCTCTCCCAAGAGAAGTTTGAAGCTTTTCACAAAGCTTTAGGCTTATTGCCATTTGGAGATTGATTAGCCACACAGGATCTCGGATCCCTTTACATGTTCACATCATCACTATAGGAGGGATTTGTAGCCATTTATATGGTAGTGATGTGTGGAGGTAGGCTAATAGCCTTGGGAATGGACCTCCGTGAAGATCCATTGAACATTGGGAGTCTAGGGGCCGCCGAGAGAGGGGTCCAAGTGAGATCCGATCAATCAGAAAAGCCTTTCAGGGCTCGTAGACGGCCTATGATGATCAATTTGTCCCACAGGACTCTACTCTGCATTGTTGGGTCTACGATGCCCAATCTGCCACATGTCCGAGGCTGAATAATCACTCTCTAGGCCACCTTGTCCTGAGCCGGCGGTTGTCGAACCTGGCCCGCAAGAAATTCTAGATCAATCTGTTGCACCTGACCCAGGCAAGCTCTGGAAAACGCTCAGCAAGAAGTGATGTACCACATGGTGTCTACGAGCATGTGGTTGGCCACGATCACACGGCCGGTGAGGGAGAGGTAGGTGGTGCTCCAATACAAAAGCTTCTTCTAAATGCTCAGAAGAAGGCAGGCAAACTGTTGCTCGACTGAGATGTCAATCCCTACTTGACACCCAAGGTATTTGACCGGGGCGCCCCTAGGGATCCACTGAAAAGGCTCAATTGGATGCCGAGCCAAGGTGGGTGAAAATCCTACCCAGAAAGCACACAACTTGTGCTAGTTGATTTGAGCTTTGGAGGCTAAGCAGTAGGTCTTGATGGCGAGGGAAAATGTCAATAGATTCCCCTCCTCTCACGAGAGGAAAGCAGTTGTGTCGTGTGCAAACTCTGAGTCAAGTGGCTCCTCCTCTAATGGGGAGGCGAAGACCCTGCAGTCTTGTCCCCTTTGCAGAGAGAAAGCTACTCATTGCCTCCACCATGCAGAGGAAGAGGAAGGGGGCATCCTTGCAAGTCTGATTGATCTGGAGATCGAAAACCTACCCCCCGAGGCCCCTAGATGAGGATGTGGCTGTGAGCTGCTGAGTATAGGGCGGAGATGCCTCTAATCCATTTAGTCAGAAATCCCATCCTAAGCACGGTCCCCTTTAGAAAAGCCCAATCGACCCTACCATAGGGTTTCTCAAAATCTAGAAGAAGAACCGTCATGTTTTCCTTGTGAATTCTGGTTGCCTTTGTCACCTCCCAAAAGGTGAAGATGTTATCCAGGATGCTTCTATCCTAGAGGAAGCCAGTTTGGGTTCCATGGATCAGGTCGGGGAGACTGCAGGCAATGGCTGATGGCTTTGGCGAGCATTTTGTAAGCGTGATGGGGCACCATTGCCGGATCCCCAAATGATCACCACCCTCCTTCGGAATCAAGTGAATCAGCCCCTCACAGGGTCTCTTCGACATGTCTGTGGTCATGATCTCATTTGAAGGCGGCCATGAAACTCTCTTCCATGAGATCCCAATGATATGGAAAGAGAGACTTGCAAGCCATCCTTGCCTGGACACTTGCCCCGTGGAAGGGCACGGAGTGAATCTCTTAACTTGGTGAGAGAAAAAGGGAGCACAAGAGGGCCTGGAGGCCAGGGGGCACCACCTCCCGCATCATGTGCTGCTATTCTCTCCCTCACTGCCTCCACCTGAGGAGTGAGGGAATCTGTTGAAAGGAGATTTCTGAAGAAACCTGTGGCTATGGCTCGAACCTCGGGGGGATCAGTTTCAATGGTACTGTTTGGGCTCCTCAACGTGCGGATCCCATCTCTGCGATGGTGAGGGCCTACTGCCTCAAAGAGATCATGGGTGACCTTGCCCCCTGCCTGAGTCCAAAAGGAGGCCCTGTCATGGTATCGATACTCCACCCTCCTCTCCTCAATCGATTGAATCTTTGTGCGGGTTGCCTCCAACAACGACTCCAACCATGGAATGTCTGGGGTCCGCTGCTGCAGTCATTGGAGGAAGGCTAGGCCCCTGCGGAGACTCCTCTTCTGCTCTGTGAACGTGGTGAGTCAGTCTTGAGTGATGCTTTGTAAGGGTGCTGATCTTTTGAAGTCCATAGTCAAGCGCGGCTGTTGCCTCTCCCAGTCTAAAAGTGAGCATTACATATGTTTCTGCTCATTATACTATGAGATCTGTGGGAGGCTTCACTGTCTGCTCCATGAGGGGTTTGGCCCACTTTCTAGGATCAGACTTCCCAAACTAGTGTTGCCTAGGTCTCTTCCTACTCGAGCTCTGCAGACACAGGGACACATTCTTGATAGAGCTTAGGCCCTTTCACCCCATCCCCTTCGTCTCCAACCAACCATCACCAGCTTCTTCCAAACCAAGGAGGATGACACCAACACAGTGGATCCCGTGGGCTATTGCAGACCCACCTTGCCCAGATGATAGCCACGATCCACTCATTAGCTCCAGATCCATGACATGCTCCACAGCTGTCGAGCTACCTTTCCACGTGACGTACCTCAGGGAGAGGGAGACATGTCGGCCATACTCATTAGCCCCATGCTTGATATATTGGAGGGTGGTATACCATCTCGTGGGGGCTGATGCTCCTCTCATGTTCCTTGTATTCCATGATGAGATTTCCATGTATCATTCCAGTGAGATAGTTTTGTTTTGTTCTATTTTATTTTATGTTTCCATGATGAGACATGCCATGGACATTATTGTATCACTTTGGTCTCATAGGCCCATGGGGTCTTTAGTAGACACTTAACATATCTTTCTTTCTTTCTCTTTTTATACACACCCAATTAGCCCATACTCTGTCCGTACTCTGTTCGCTGCCCTGTACCAGCCTGTTCCTACTGCTCGCGTGCTGCCCAGCCAGCTGCCCAGTTGGCGCAATTCTCTGCTCTGCCTTGCGCTGTACCAGCCTGTTCCTACTGCTCGTGTGCTGCCCAGCCAGCTCCCCAGTTGGCGCAACCCTCTGCTCTGTCTTGTGCTGGCACTTGACATCCCTGCGCATGAACCAGGCTGCGATATCTCTGCTTATACCCGGCTGTTGAGCATACAGTCCACTGTTTTGGCTGCCCTGTGTGAACATGGGCGCTGGCCAGCTATAGCTGCCACCCACAGTACAGCCAGGCATGGCTGGCTTGGGTGTGCCGCACACAGCCATGTATGGCTGGCCTAAACCTGTTCGCCTTGTTGCACAGCCACCATGGCTGGCTTTGGCCAGCCCCTAGGCTAACCCTTTAGCTTTTTGGCTGCCTAGTCAACATGTAAATCAGAGCAGCACTACACGAGTTGCCGCCATGAACCAGACACTCCCTCTCTTGTGCGATTCATGCACATAAGGGCGCAATGGCAGACTGGTCAACGCTGTGCAACGGTCAGCTGACCGTCCCGTCCCGTTTCGTCCCACACGAATTGCCGTCCCGCTGTCCCGGAATCGCCGTCCCGCTGTTACAGCGTGGGCTCACACGTCCCCTGGCTGTCCTCGGTCCATTTCCGTTCCCTCACGTTATGGGACGGCATTCCCCCGTCCCAGGGGTCCGTCCCCCACGTCCCCTGTGACTACAACGGGCTTCGAAGGATGGGTTGATTGAGGGTTTACCGACCATCAAGGCTCCATCTTCTACTTGTTCCTCTTGTTCACAAGGGAAGCAACACCGAGCGGCCTTTCCGAAGGAGGCGACACACAGATCTTCGACATCACTTGCTCTTGTTCATGCAGACTTATGTGGTCCTATGAGTACCGTGTCTTTGAGTAAGGCGTTGTACATGCTCGTGATGGTGGATGACCTCTCCAGATATACTTGGGTCTTCTTTCTGAAGACCAAGGATGAGGCTTTTCAGCACTTTTGTGATTGGAGAGTTGAGGTGGAAAAAGAGACCGGTCGCTCGGTCAAGGCTCTCAGGACCGACGGAGGGGGTGAGTTTACATCCTAGGAGTTTCAGTAATATTGTAGGACCCACGGCATTCGGAGACAGCTTACTACAGCATATACTCCATCACAGAATGGAGTTGCAGAGAGGAAGAATAGGACCATCATGGAGATGGCCCGTGCTATGCTTGAGCATTCTTCATTACCTTGACGTTTTTGGGCTGAGGCGGCTTCCACTGCTGTCTACATTCAGAACAGGTCATGATCCTCAGGCGGGCAAAGTTGTTGTGAGCCGTGATGTGGTGTTCGACGAGACTCCTACATCTTCAGAGGGGGGTGGTGAGCTTCTTCTTCCTCCACCTCCGTCTCCCCCTTCGCCTCCTCCTCCTCCTCCTCCCTCTGCTTCTGTTGCACCTCCAGCTAGCTGTGGGTTCTCAATCAGATGATGATGACTCTCCTCCTCCTCCAGTGATTCGAGCATATCTGTGCCTGGATGGTACTATCAGACAGTTTGTGATTTTGGGTTATGTAAGCTTCCTTCTGCTCCTCCGCCTGGTTCTCTCCGGCGATCTTCCAGAGTTACAGGGAAACAAATTCATGAGGGCAACATGTTTGTTAACTATGCTCTTATGTCCTCTATCATTCATGGTCCTTCTGATCCCACTTCTGTGAGCCTTGGCGTCGTGCTATGTAGGCAGAGTTGGATGCTATTGAACGGAATGGCACTTGGATTTTGGTGCCTAGGCCACTACAGCGTAAGGTGATTGGTGTGCGCTGGATCTTCAAATCAAAGTTCCGAGCTGATGGTAGCTTGGACAAGCACAAGGCGAGGTTGGTTGCCAAGGGTTATGCTCAGCGCCCTGGAGTCGACTTCGATGAGACCTTCGCTCCGACGGCCCGGACGACTACCATTCGCACCGTTCTTGCTCTTGCAGGACATCATAGATGGCCCGTTTTCCAGATGGATGTCAAGTCGGCTTTCTTGAATGGAGAGCTTACACAGGAGGTTTATGTTGATCAGCTGCTGGGATTTGTTGTGCGAGGCAAACAGGATCAGGTGTACCGGCTGAAGAAGGCTTTATATGGTCTGAAGCAGGCTTCGCGGGCTTGGTACCAGCGGATTGATGAGTTCTTTCAGAAGCTCGGCCTGCGCCGTTCTCATGCTGATTCGAACCTTTATATCCTCCTTGAGAGGGGGTTGATTGTTATCATTGTGGTCTATGTTGATGACCTCATGTTTACAGGTTCTTATTCTGTGAGGATCCGTTCAGTCAAGGATGCTTTGGAGACAGAGTTTGAGATGACGGATCTTGGCCTTATGCATTATTTTCTCCACTTTGAGATTTGGCAGACCTTGAAGGGCATTTTCTTCTCTCAGCAGAAGTACACACGGGAGATTCTTGACAAATTTCAGATGACTGGATGCAGACTAGTATCTTCTCCTATGGATACTAGTGAGAAGCTTTCTCTACTTGATGCTTCTCCAGGGATTGATCAGGCACAGTATCGGGTTCTCGTCAGTTGTTTGGTTTGGTTGACCTACTCCCGATTGGACATATGTTTCGTAGTCAGTTTATTGAGTTCTTTCTCATCCAAACCCTGTCAGTAACATTGGCGGTGTGCTCTCAGAGTTCTTCAGTACTTGCGTGGCACTCTGGACTTTAGCATCTTCTATGGCCAAGGATGCACTCTTGTTGGATGGTCTGATTCAGATTGGGCTGGAGATCCAGATACTCGGCGTTTGCGACCACTGGTCGGGTTTGGAGCCATTTCATGGAGCAGTAAAAAGCAGCCTATCGTGGCGCTTTCCTTTATAGAGGCGGAGTATCGTGCTGTTTGTTATGCTGCATGTGAGGCGATTTGGTTGCGGAGATTATTGGAGGAGCTTGGCTGTCCTCCTACCGGATCTACTCTTCTTTGGTGTGACAATCAGAGTTGCATCGCTATCGCCTGTGTTTCATGCTCGTACGAAACACATTGAGATACAGTATCACTATGTTGGTGACCGGGTTCTTACTAGAGATTTGTGTTTGGAGTATTGTCCCTCAGCGGAGAATGCTGTAGATTTGTTCACCGAGCCGGTTTCTCAGGCTTCCTTGGCTCCTCATCTTCGGCTTCTTGGAGTTTGTTCGCATCTGGTGCTGAGAGGGGGTGTTAGCACATTCATCCCCAGTTTCTGCCCATTTCTGGTGTCCTTTTGGTCCCTTTTGCATGGCCCTTGATTGTGGGCTGGCCACCCTTATTTTATATATTTTTCTGGGATTTTTCCCAACCTGTATGGTTTTTTCCCAGTTGGCCAGCTTATGTAGCTCTAGTCGGCCCGCTCTCCCCAACTATAAATAGGTGGGCTGGCCTCTCACTTTTTCATCTTGCCTTGTCTATCTTTTGCTCCCTCACTTATGAGACTACTTCTGTCTCTTGCTTGGGACTGTATTGCTTCAGTATATTCAGCATAGTTGCTCCATCTCTCTCTCTCTCTTGCACTCTCTACTCAGCACACTCTAGTGCTTATTTGCTTCCGCTCTGTGCACTCTTTCACACCCGACATCCATGGGCCCCCGTTTTGGGACAACCCTCCATATGGAAGCTCCAGATCAGGGAGATCCTCCAGCGCCATAGACACTCTCCACTAGTTGTGGACATGGCGAGCCTCTTGGTAGTGATTGACAAGGACGATATCCCACACACATGAGCTTCCTTCTGTATTGCACTGATGTGGTGATATATTTTCACATGTAGCTAGAGATGCCTATTATAAACATCATTGTACATGTAGCAAGTACGTGTAGCTACTTGTCTATGTTTTCCTTTTCCATGATCAAGGTATCCCATGGATTTTTTGGAACTCTTTGTTTGGTCTCACAAACCCTTCCGGTCTTTTGAAGACACTTAATATAACTTTCTTTCTTTTTACTCTCTCTTCTCCCCTCTCCCCTTCCTTTCCTGCCTTTTGAAGACTCTTAATATAACTTTCTTTCTTTCTACTCTCCCTTCCCCCCTCTCCCCTTCCTTTCCTGCCTTTCCCATATTTAACAACAAGAATTGGAGGAGGAAGTAAAGCAGTTCGCAAGTTCTTGTGCAACAAAAAGGGATCTCAAGCTCGTACAACTACCACTTAGAGCATTCTGATGAGATTAGCGTTGAGACAACACCCTTTCTTGCTAAACCCCACTTCACTAATAGGAGTATGAGGAAGGCAAAGCTTTGCATGTGCTGAAATATGCATGAGCTTTGTCTTCAGCAACCTTAGGGATGGTAAAGTTGTACATTCCTATTCCTGGGATGCAAGTACAAGTTTCCAAGTTGACAATTCACTATGCGATTATCTCTTGTCCCTTAACATGGCTCATATTAGGGTTTTTGGATCTCTATCTAGTCCCACCTCTAGCTGAATATGCCCACATGCATTTGAGGAGGTAGGGATGCATGTGATAGACATGACGAATACCACATTGTAGGAACCAACTTAATGTGCCTCTTTAATACATGGCAAGCTATCTTATAGACAGTTGGCTTGCCCAGCTTAGATTCAAGAATAACTCATCAATATGAAGGCAACCAAGCTATTATCTGAAGAATGCATGCCATGCGTATTAGCGGGGAGACAATTTATACTTGCATGCCATTCAATATTGTTTGGTTTGATAAATAGCCCCACCTAATGCCATGGCTTAGGAAGAAACAACCCACCAATCTCTCTCTTATCTAGTGATGCAAAATCTATAACAGGAGATCTAGTACTTTGAAGTGTTGTAGGTTTTGCTGAAATTGTGTTCTGCATAATTGCATATGATGAGGTTCTCTCAACTGCCAGTATCAAAGAGCACCATCACCTTGTGTCCCTCCATCTGCCCAGAACAATTTGAGTTTTTCTTTTGCAATGAAAATCCTTGTTGTCTGAGTAACCCTTTCTTGTTAAGTTTCAACTGATGGCTTGAGAAATACTCGTGTTCAATCTATGTTTTAAATTTTCTATGTCAACTTAAAGTTCTTTAATTCAAGACACTCCCACTTGGCACACAATAATTTTTTCTTATCCTTTGTAAACTTTCAGCCCACAATGTGCTGAAGTCTTGCCCTTGCCTAGGTGTGACATAGAAGTAATACTCTGGAGTCTCTTTTTCCTCTAGCCTCAATTAGCCTTAGGTACCCCAGTGCATGCAATGGGAATAGCTGACTTCTAGGCCACATCTCTACTGCTGTGGCCCTCTAGGCTTTCTGCCTCATATACCCACATCTCAATTCTCAAGGTTTGAGTTAAAGATCTCTGTATGCCACTTATATCTTTCCCATGTGAAACTATATATGCCTTACTTTATGCATCGTGGTTGCATTTTTTTAAACAAGAGAACTGTGTCTTGTGTTTTTAGATGCAACACATCCCTCCTTATCAATTTTGCGGATGAGGATGGCCAAAGGAAATACATTCAGATTGATGTTGGGAAGAACTTTAAAGAGCAAGTCTTACGCTGGTTTACATCCTATCAGATTCCACACGTGGATGCTGTAAGCTTGTTCATTATGTTACCTTAAATACATTAAGGAGACTGTCTCAATGTAGTCTTTATTGTTCACAGTTATTGGACTACTAGTGTAGTGTGTCAAATGGAAACTTCTTGGTTCATTGAGTGCTTAAATTGTTTTGGGTGAACTATTTGTGAATACTTGTTTTGTAACATGCACTTGATGCGGAAGCGTTTTTATGATAAGATAATGATGCTTGACACTTGCTCAATTCTGAATTGCAGAGTTTAGGTTGAGAGAAGTACACATGAACATGAGATTGTGTCCCAGTTGACCCTCTCAAGGGGCCCCACCTTATAGGTGTATTTTCTTTATTGCTTGCAAGTGAATGATGTGCTAGAGTGAACTGACTTTTTTTTTTTTCCCAGAAAGGAGACTGCTATTAAGTATGAAATTTTTTTACAAAATGGAGATTTCACACCAAGAAAGGTGGAGATCTCAACCAATCAGGAGCCCTGTGCTGCCAATTGGGTCCAGAATGAGAGGACGTGAAAAAGATACCAATGTCCCACTCTCTCATAAGCTGGCCGCACTTCCTCTCCGCAACCCTCGAAGATCCCTGGATTATGGCCCAGGTAGCCATGATGGTGTGAATAATATCACTCCAAATCCTGCAAAGACACTGAGAAACAAGAACGGGAGTACCCTCAATGGCCTCGGTGCATCTAGCCTTCCGGATATTCTAGGCTAAGATGCTAGCAATAATCTCCCAAGAACTGTCTAACCTCTGTGCCGGAGGGACAAAGTGTGAAAGTGGCAAATCCTGAAGACAACACTGCCGAGCAACTCCTTGCCTAACCATAATGGCCAAGCTCCTGTCACAGTCCCCTCGAATCTCAGCTGAGGCCCAGATTGTGTCAACCAAATGATAGAACCAAAAGAAATGATAGCGTCCCTCTTAATCCTACCAAAGAGGTGTGCAATCGCAGACCAAACCCTCCGTGCTTCCCTGCATTCCCATAAACAATGGTAAACTGACTCTGAAACTCCTGCACACACGAGGGGATGTGTACCAAAAAACTCCTCAGGCGGACTCCCAAGCCCGTAGGAGGGACCTAACCAGGGGGGATGAAGGGGAGTGGTGAACTGCATATCCGAAAAAATAAAGCGTGAGCTGAGAGTCCAGTCACCTCCGCGAACAGGGACACACTTCGTGATCTGCTGCATGAGAAAGTCCTTCCACGGCTCAGTGCCTGGAAGAAAGCCCCTAACAACCAGTTTACACAGCAAAGCCTTACATTGCACCTCAGGGTCAATGATATTCAATCCCCCTTCCTGCTTAGGCCTGATAATGGTTTCCCAAGCAACTCTAGCCCTGGTGTGTGCATTTCCATCAAGCCCTGACTAAAGAAAGTTCTGAATAAGGCGACGAAGCTGGCCAATGCAGCCCTTAAGAAAAATCCAGCACGAAGCGATAAACCAAGTTGTGGCTAGCAAAACTTGGTTAACCACCAAAGCTCTAGAGGCCAAGTCGAGCTTCCTCCTACTCCAGTGATGAAGTTTGCTTTTAATGCTTAAGAGCACTGGAGCAAACTGTTGTGCAGGGGAGATGTCAATGCCCACCTGACAACCAAGGTATCTGGCAGAGCATCCTCTCTCAATCCAAGTAAAACCAACATCTGTACCCCAATCTGCAAGAATCACTGATCCAAAAACCAACTGACTTATGCCAATTGATAGTAGCTCTTGCTGCCAAACAAAAGGCCTCCAAGGCTGTCCGGAAAGCACATAAACAAGCATGAAGCCTCAAGGAACAACGCTGTATCATCTGCTAACTCAGAGTCCAAAAACTCTTCCTCCGTACAAAAAGGCAGCATGAGATCCACAACACCAGGGGCAGCCCGAAGAAACCTGCTCATAGCCTCAGCTACAATGAGGTACAGTAAATGGGCGAGGGGACAGCCCTGCCTCACTGAACGGGAAATCTGAAAACGCTCACCGCGCCCCCCACAGGCTAAAACAGTGCTATGAGCCTCCCTGTATAGGCAAGACACACCTCTGATCCAGTTTTGGGAAAACCCCATGTGTGCCATAGTGCCCTCCAAAAAATCCCAATCCACTCTATCATAAGCTTTTTCAAAATCAAGCAAAAGAATGGCCAGAGGCTGCTGACCAGACTTTGCCCACTCGACAGCTTCCCAGAAAGAAAAGATGTTATCAAATATACTCCTTCCTTGGAGGAACCCATTCTGGGTATCATGGATAGTCCTTTGGAGAATCAGCTGCAACCTTATACTCAAGGCTTTAGCTAAGATTTTATATGCAGATCCAAGGAGGGTGATGGGCCTCCATTGCTTGATGTCAGTCTTGTCCCCACTCTTGGGGATAAGGTGAATTAGCCCCTCTGTGAGGTATGGAGGCATCATATCCGACAACCACATTTCCTGAAGGGCAACAGTGATAGCATCTCCAATATGATCCCAAAAAAGAATAAAGAAGGCGGGAGAAAGACCATCATCCCCTGGGCATGAACCACTGGAAAGAGCATGCAGTGCGTGAAGGAATTCATCCTTCGAGAAAGGGGCATCTAGGGACGAACATAGCATCTGTAATGAGCTTGGGCATGCACTCCCAAACTTTCTGCCGTGCCACATCTCTGTGAGGGGAGGGCACCTCTGCAGTCAACAAAGACCGATAAAATTCTGAAGCAATACCCCTCACCTTATCAGGCTCAATCTGAACCTCACCCTGTGAATCCTGCAAGTACCTCACAGAATCCCTGCTATGGGAAGGCCTGTGCGCTGGAAAAAACTCTTTGTTGCATCTGCCACCCATTTGAGTCCAAAAGGCCTCGTTCGCATGAAAGGCGAACTCAGCCCTCGTGTCCATGGCCAACTGCAGCTCTGCTCTAACTGTGGTCAAGAGGTTTGTAATCCAAGTCGCATGTGGATGCTTTTCATGTTCCTTCTGAAGAGCTATTATGTATATACATTGGACTGGCGTCCATGGTAGTTGCATATGCCGAGGATTGATGCCACTCGTGATACTGTGGACTTGGCTTTTTGCTGGGACTTGTGCCGGTGTGTACATGCCCAGAAATGCCTGGAGGATTGGTGTTCCATTGGGTCTGGTATCGCGTGTACTTGCCTGGAGCATGTCTAGTTTTGGTATAGTCTCATGAACGGGAATTGTCCATATCAATGCTGCATTGCATAGCTTGCTTGCAATTGAAATTGCATGCTGCTTTCATGCTTGCCTGACCAATGTGTAGTTCCGGGTAATGGTGCGTATAACTGTCTGCTGACATGGTTATGTGGCATGTGATTGGTGGTAAGTATTGGTCATAACCCTAGCCTTAGGAATTAGCACTAATTTATAAGTGAGTGTGTATACACTTTATTAAGTTTTCGGCGACTGAAACTCACTTATAAGTTATGACTAGCTCTGTGTTCGGACACACTGATGTCCTGAGGTGGACAAAACCCAATGCCCACCGCCCAGCCCTTATCCCCTTTGTACGAAGGGAGCAATCAGCCATGTGTTTGTTCTAGCTTGCACTACAATGCACTTGTCCTTTCTACCTAACACCTAGAGTGGACAACTCACCATCTCTCTCTTCCCTCTCTAGAAGTAGGTGTCCCCTTCACGAGGCCTCTTTGGCTGTATTTTCTGCACTTTCTCCTTCCCAACTCCATTTGCTAGTGTGTTTTCCAAGCTTCCAAGAGTGTTTCCAAGTGGTGTTCACTCTCCCACACACTCCCAATGACTGAAATTCAGCAAAACAACACTTATTTTTGCTGTAATTTCTGGTCTTTTTGCTGAAAACCCTAATTTTAGTCCTCTTTTTTGAAGTTGAACCATAGGGAAAGGTTTCCCAGGGTTTCCTTCATTTTCTTGAAGACTTTTGTTGCGAAGGATCGCGACAAATCAAAGATTTGAACACCCCAAACGCTTCCATCGCGAAGACTTCCGCTGTCACCAACTCTACTTGCAATTGGTAAGCTTTGATGCTTAAATATGAAAGTAAGTAGCAGGAGGGAGGAACCAGACTTCATGATCACATACCCTGTGTAGTGTTCTCTTGTCCTACGTGCTCTCTTGCAGATTGTTGCTACCATGTGTCGGTGGAACAATAGCGAGCAGATGGTAGGGAACATGGGCACTTGAGAGGGTAGTGTGAGTTGCAAGTCTACACTGACAACCATATTGTTTGCAATACTGTTTTCATATGCATTGGTATGGAAATCTGAAATTCCCATCACACTATGTACTTGATTCTCCCAAGATCAATATATTTTATTTGAGGGAGGGGCCGGCCGTTCTGGCTCATTATACATCTCGTGTCAATTCAGCAAATTATTTATTGTATTGAGCATATTGTCCATTAAATCTTGGTGTATTTAAGTGTATTGATTAGCATTGTGTTCAACCAAGTCACAGTAACAATCACATTGTCAAATCTATGAACCAACTGTGAATATGGAGGAAAAAACCTGTTGGGTATTTTGGAGTCTCAGTGTGTGTACCCTTGTGTGTCTGTGTGTGAACAACCCCTAAAAAGACTATTGTTCTTGTATGTGTGCGAACAGTCACTTATGTGAGTAAGTGAGTAAAAGTATGTGAACCCACTCTTAGAGTGGTTAGAATAATATCTAGATATTATATACCTGTTTGTCATAAGATGCGATGTCACTGAGAGGATCCTCTTAAGTCTATAAAAGTAGTGTACTTGGTGAAGCTTCCATTATCACATCAATCAATCTCATTGAGTCGTGCAACACATCTCTCTTGTGAGTATCGTCTCTTTCTCTCTCTATCACCAGCATGGCTCTATATCAACCACCCTAGCTCACATGTCTAACCCTAGCTCACATTGACAAAGATGACAAAAAGGTGGTACACTTCTCTAGCCTAGAAGAGATTGAAAGGTTCAAAGAAGTGCTATCCACACTTCGGGTATCTAGGGATATTCTATATGTAATGTGAGAAATTAGATTAATCTTTAAGCATTGAACATCATTGAAACATGAATACTATAATTAGATTGATCTTTGAGAGAAAGCACCACAAATTGCATTGGTATTCTATTGATTACAACTGAGTTACAACTGCATGTATATTATGAGAGGTTAATGCAAGTATCTCTTCATGGCTAGAGGCATCATACTCTCCATGAAAGGCATCAAATTTCACGGACTTGTCCCTTGCCTTGAACTCCTTGAGCTTCTTGGGATGTGGTACATGTTCTCTTTTTCTCGTCCCCTTATCCAACGGGGCAGCTCTCTCTGCATGGGCTTCATGGACAACCAAAGATGTTTCAAGAGGCACGGTGGCATGTGCATTACGAATCTGTGGCCCCGATGCATGTGACCTCCCCAAATGATACAATGTCACACCACAAGACAACTCAATGGGCAAAGTCTTTCGGCTTGCATGCCGACCAGTCTCCCCATGATATACATTCTTTGAATCCACAAGGCCATCATGTCGCCCACTAGCTGCAACATGCACATACTTGTTGCCTCTTGTCCCATGAGGAGTAGATGCGTGGCGAGAAGTGACTGATACTTCTTCCTTGGGTATAAAAGACCTCAACCGTTGAGATGCTGGGTCTCCCTACTTCAAACGAGGTCGATTCTTGAATACTAGCTCTCCATCCTCTCCTTCCCTTAGATCACCCTTTCGGATGAGATGGGAGAGTGCCAACTCCCTTGGCTTCTTGCCCACCTCACGAGCCATGGACTTAAAGGTCATATCCACCATAGCATCAGCTTTCCTTGCTTCAATGACACTTTGTACATGGGGGTCTTCATGCAGAAATTTCAGCTCTTGCTCCTTTGCCTGCAAAAGCTTCTTCATGTGCTCCAATTCAGCCCTCAAGGCATTGGGCTTATCCTCATGCATAACCTCTTTTCCACGGGATGGTTGTCCCATGAATGCACTGTCATAACCTCTCTCAAGAGGCTTGTGCCTTCCAAGCAATGCATCGGAATCACGTGAAGCACTTGATTGACCTCTTGAATCTGGCACCTCCAAAGGATTGCCTTGGCTGTCCATTGAGTCAAGTGTC
Organism: Cibotium barometz; assembly: GCF_041138505.1. Taxonomy (NCBI): domain Eukaryota; kingdom Viridiplantae; phylum Streptophyta; class Polypodiopsida; order Cyatheales; family Cibotiaceae; genus Cibotium; species Cibotium barometz. Next base: position 31,770,812 of record NC_141089.1, read on the forward strand.
CGTGTATGCTTCCAATCTCAAAACACCGTCTCCTCTTGAGAAAGAGAGACGACCGAGCTCTGATACCAATGTAACCGCTCCCTACTGGAGGCTTATAAATCGGGAGACAAAATCTACATTTTTAGAGCACTTCACTAATACCATAAATGGACATTATTAGCAACATTAATATTGAAAATGACCAATAACACTTGACACCAGCACTAGGGCCGGAAAGGGTTTGCCCGCTCCCCTTCCCCTCAATACATTTGTATTTCTTGGAGTATTTATATGTACAAGTGTCACGGGCCAATAGGCTAGATTTCTCGTCACATGGAGTGAATACAACTCAAACAAATTGGGTACTTGTCGATGAAGTCTGGACAGTCGAAGAAGTCCCAAGTCACAGGCACACTCTCACTTTCACTAGGTGCACACCTGCCTTTCACTAGTCTTCTGGGACCATCACCAACATGCACGCCCGTACTAGCACAGGCAAAGGGGTATACCACGGAGGGAACTTTGCATGGTTCTCCCAGATAAGCTTTGCTCCCGGATTCCCTAGTGTTTCTAACCTTCACTGGCTCTTAGAAATTCTGAGAGCGCAGTTAGCACTACCACTCAGGGAAAAACTAACCAAACTAGGAAAGCTTTCTGAATTTGGTTAGCATAAACATGCTTTGTTCATGCTCTGCACAAAACTTGAAGAAATCTTTGAACTTAATTTAGCAAATTTTAATTTTACACAACTAAGAAATACAAGGCACCTGGTATAGCTTGTAGCAGGAGTCAATGGTGATGCATTCTTTTCATCATGCAGTCAGATCCACTTAGTACTGTAAGTACAGGTCGGAGTATAGTAAGTACATGCCTGGTACAGTTCAGGTACAACAAGGTACAATCTGGTATAGGTTGGTACAGCAAGTACAACTTGGGACAGTCTGGTACAGTAGGTACAGATCTGGTATAGGCTAGTACAATGTGGTATTGTAGGTACAATTTGGTACAACAGGTACATGGCAGGGTATAGCACTTGCAGCAGGGTACAATCAGCCAGGTACGTTCAGCCAGGTACAGTACTTGCAGCAGCAAGGTACGATCAGCCAGGTACAGTACTTGCAGCAGGGTACAATCAGCCAGGAGGCGGGTACAGATTGGAGGCGGGTACAGCTGAGGTATAGCAGGCGATGGAGAGAAAGAAACCAGCCACCACCCACATGGGGAATAATATTAAATGTTCCATGCAAAACCCTTTTTAAAGCCTTAATACCTATTTAACACTTATGGGCATCATCAAAAGAGAATTTCCAGCCCTTTTTTTAAATGTGTGTGAACACATTAGCTTATAAACATTAAAGTTAACCATAGCTTATGCCTTTTACATTTTAAAAAGGGCCAAAATGGTAATACTTACCACCTGTTCACACGCCACACCAATGTGTCAGCAAGCAGCACTCCCACGGTACACTGGGGGCGTCCCCGTCTAGTGTACTGGCACGGCAAAACATGCAAATCATGCGAAAACAAGTTTATGCATGCAGTCATAAATGCATGTGTGCATGTAATCGACGAAATCTCCCTCTCATGAAACTTGTACAAAAAGTTCCTGTCGGGCACAAAAACTGGCGCGACAGAAATATGAATATATGTCCTGGTCTTCCTATGGAGTGACAATCCCGTAGGTAAGATGCCATCCTGGCCATACACGGGTGGCACCAACAGGCTTCCGTTCATAAAGCACAAAGTAGCTCACACACGGGTGGCACAAAACTGGTTCCCGTCCATGTGATGTAGTACTGGTCACACAAGCGTGGCACGAATCAGGGTCCCATCCATGTGACATCAAAGACTGGCCCTTTCACATGGGACACCGGCCTGGCTCCATGTGAACATGGCACAAATCTGGTCGCTCTATAGAGTGACAGTCCCATAGAAGTGGCTCCAGAAATGGAGATGGACCAAATGGTGACTCCTCTCATCCGGTACACGAACACATGCATCACAACCAAAAACTTTCAAGTGAAATATGTTAGGTTTACTGCCGGAGAAAGCTTTTGGAGGAGTGATACCTTCCAAGGCTTTTGTTGGCGATCTATTTTGCAAGGATACGATTGTTTGGACAACTTCAGCCCAAAAACCATCACTTAATGTACTTGCCTTCAACATGCTTCTCGCACACTCAAGTAGAGTACTATTCTTTCCCTCTGCCACTTCATTTTGTTGGGGAGTACAGGCTGTTGTAAGTTGATGATGTATCCCATGCTCTTGGCAAAATTCATTAAATGCTTTTGAGTTATATTCTCCACCTCGATCGGTTCTCAATGCCTTGACTTTTCGTCCTTGCTGATTTTCCAGCTTTGCTTTGAGCTCTTGAAAACACTCTGAAACCTCCGATTTATGTTTCAAAAAATACACCCAACACTTCCATGCCTAGTCATCTATGAATGTAATATAGTATGACGAACCTCCATGAGATGGGGTTGGAGAGGGTCCCCAAATGCCATTATGAATCAAATCAAGCACTCCCTTTGCTCTATATGCTTTATGCTTTGAAATGGGGATCTTGATTGCTTGCCCATCATGCTTGGCTTACAAACACTTGAACTTGAAGTTATCTCTGGAAGTCCGATGACGAGGCCTTTTTATTCAAGTAGTTGAAGGTTTCCATAGCTTAAATGTCCATATCTCGCATGCCACCATTGACTTTGGTCATCACTTAAAGCCATCAATGCATGCTGATCCATAAACTTATAAAGGTGTCCAGTGAAACCGGCCTCTGATAGAAACCAGAGTGCGGTGGACTAGCAGTCACCCGTCCACTTGTAGTCTAGATGTGAAAACAAAACAGATTGGAGCTAGAGTGCCCAAATCTGAAAACAAAGCGACACCTGTTGGCCCCAAAGCTTGGCGCCCCTTGCGGTATTTCTTTATTCAATTCCAAAAATATGAATGGCTGAGTACAACCAAAAATCAGCCAAGAGATTACACCTGTATGTCCAATCTGACGGCCCACAATACCTCTTAGCACAGAGGATCTATGCACACAGATCTGTGTCTCAAAATAACACACTGTGCCTCCCTCTGATCAGCCAAGACCACTAAGCAGGGCAGCCATGAGCATACATCTGGCATAACTCAAGTACATGATTCAACATCTCAGCTCATACATACATGTACTGTCCAAACTCTGTCTCAACCCTTGTCAATCTGCCATACCCCTCCTCTCACAAGGGGCCAGATAGCTCATATCTGCAACAGACATCAAGCAGTAGAAAGAGAGAGAGATGAACAGATGAGGAGCTTACCAAAATCAGCTCGTGAATCAGCACTGGAGGAAGCAACGGTACCAATCTGTACTTGCAGGCACTTGTTTCCACAACCCTGCTTCACACGCATGCACGTACTTGTCTGTACCCTTCTCCTTGTGTTCACTTCTATGCTGTCTTGACTGTACAGATCTGAAAAACAGCACTATACCAAATCTGTACTTGATTGTACTTGTCCGTATAGGGCTGTACGGACTGTACCTGCAGTAACCAGCAGTATTCCGCCTGCTGTCTGGATATTAGTCGCCTGCGCCGCCTGCAACAGATGAGGCGCTTGCTCTCAGCTGAACCCGCCTGAACACAGTCCAACGTTGCTTGCTCCAAAGCTGTCCGTACACTGTACGGCAGCCGTACAGTGCTGTACGACCTGTACCAGATCCAGCAGCCACCTGTGGTAGTCGCCTGCTACAGCGCACACTCCAAAAGTGGAGTGGCCCCCTCCCCATAAAAATCCTAGGGCCCCAAACTTTAAAAGTCCCTAGGGGCCACTAAGGCCTAGGGGCAACTTTAATAAACATTAAAAGTTTAATGTTCTAGTTCCCCCCTTCACACCTAGGGATGTCCACACATCTTTAACTCTGTCCGGGCACCCCCCATGTGAATCATTCAATATTCTGACTCTGCAACCACCATGCCCACACTTGTGCTGTTCCATTTTCACAGGGCCATGACATACCCCCCTCTTGAAAAATGGCAAGCATCCTCGATTGCATTCTGGTGATGCAGCAAAATATCCACAGTGAAATATACAATATGGCAAGATCAGCGTCCCAATCTCTCTAAGCCATACACATGTATCAACATTCATTGCAAAACAATGGCATAGTAATAGTCCAAGTTGTATACCACTGTGAACCATACATATCCACAAAATCTCATGTGACTAGTACACATATATCATAGAAGTCCCATAAACAGATGTACTGTCAGCCTCAGTACCTTCGGGTGAGATAAAAAAACTGCACCAAGCGACTTCTAGATGTCATCTGAGCCTGTCTGTATCAAGGGAGTGGAGGTGCTACCCCCCTCTTGAGCATCAGGTATTGCTCCAGACCCATGCTCTGCTGAACCTGAATGAGCCACAACAAGAGTCGGCTCTAACTCAAAGGCATCGAGATAAACCTGCAAAACCTGAGGTGAATTTGTTAAGTCACCTTCCTCCATCCACTTCGCATCCATCGCTGAATAGTTCTTGAACTTCACAAGATAGCGACGGGAAACTTTACCTCGTACCTTCCTTTCTTTATGTGCCAGTATCTGCTCTGGAATCAGAACCTCATCAAGTTCCTCAACTTCCGGCTGAGCCTCATCTGATACATCCTCAGGCACATCCCCACGGAAAGGTCTAAGAAGACTCACGTGAAAAGCATTGTGAATCCTCCAGTGATCTGGTAGCTTCAAACGATAGGCTACCTCACCAATCTTTTCCAAAACCTGAAAAGGCCCATAATAACGCATGCTCAACTTAGGGAATAAGCGCTCTTTACCCTTCATCTTCTTGAGTCTAGCCTTTTCAAAGCGCAAAAGAACCCAATCACCCAATACAAACTGTAAATCACGTCTGTGACGGTTTGCGGCTTTCTTTTGCTTCTGCTGAGTTTTCTGGAGGGCCAACTTAACTCCGATAAGCTTCATCCAAGCTCTCCACATACTGATCAGCCTCAAAGATCTTATCTTTTGTATGCAAAATGGGTGGTACCTTCTTCCCTTCTTCCACAATCTCAAAAGGCGCCTTGCCTGTCGAGGTATGTACAGTGTTGTTATATGCAAACTCCACCAAAGGAAGATACTTTTCCCATTGTTGCTTTTGCTCTGACACATAACACTTGAGAAGATCCAACACTGTAGAGTTAGCCTCTTCTGACTGACCATCTGTCTGCGGATGAAATGACGATGAAAACTTGAGAGTTGTACCCATGTTGTCAAACAACCCTCTCCAGAACAAACTCGTCATCCGTGGATCACGGTCACTAATGATAGACGTAGGCAAGCCATGATACTTGAAGATGTTCGCCATGAAGAACTTCACCATATGATCCACTTTGATCGTCTTACGCACGGGAATGAAATGAGCCTGCTTACTGAACCTGCATATGATAGTCCAGATGCCATCATTTCCCGTTTGTGTGCGTGGAAGATCAAATATAAAATCCATGGCAATGCTCTCCCAAGGTCTATCCGGAATAGGTAAAGGCTGTAATAACCCTGGTGTCTTCTGACGGTCAAACTTTACCTTCTGACATACGATGCATTGCCTCACAAAGGCATCAACATCTCTTCTCAAGGTTGGCCAATAAAAGAAAGTCTCCACTGCTTTAACCGTGGCGTCAATACCTCTATGACCTGCATACGGTGGAGCATGACTTTCAATCATAACCTTGAGTCGCAATGGCCTGGTAACACACAGTCTGCCATGCATCAATAAAAACCCATCCCTGAGAGTATAGTGCTCATGCCGCTGACCCTCAGACATCTGATCATACAACCTTTCAAAGTCCTCATCATGGGCATATTGCTCTTTCATTTCATCAAGCTCATGATGATAAGCAAGTGATACTATAGAGACCTGTGGCTTGCGTGACAAAGTATCTACCACTACATTCTTTTTGCCTTCCACATGTACAATCTGGAAGTGAAACATTGACAAAAAGTTTGCCCAACGCATATGCTTCTCTGAAAGCTTAGTCTGCGTGAGGAAATAACGCAAGGTTTGATGATCTGTCTGTATAGTAAAATCAGCCCCAAGCAAGTAGTGTTTCCATGTAGAAAGCGTGAATTACAGCCAACATCTCTTTCTCATAAACCTGTAAGTGCTTCTCAGCATCTTGCAAAACTCTACTCTCATAGGCTATGACATGTCCCTCTTGCATGAGAACTGCACCAATGCTACTTCCACATGCATCACACTGGACAACAAAAGCCTTTCGGAGGTCCGGTAACACCAATACTGGATCCGAAGTAAGCTTTTCTTTGAATGCTGTAATTTCCCGATCAGCCCATCTAAACGGAGTTGCCTTCTTCGTCAAAGCATGAAGAGGCGAAGCAATTTCAGCAAAGTGCCGTATGTAACGCCTGTAATAGGAACACAATCCTAGAAAGCTGCGTACATCATGCACGGTCCTCAAAGCTGGCCAATTAAGTATTGCTTCCACCTTTGCTGGATCCATACGGACTCCATGCGCAGACACAATATGCCCCAAGAAATGTATCTCTTGCAGAAAGAACTCACTCTTCTTGCCATTAACAACCAGCCTATGGTTTCTGAGTTCTGCAAACACAATGGCCAAATGCCTTCTATGCTCTTCCTCAGTTTGTGAATGCACAATCATATCATCAAAGAATGTGCCCACAAACTCTCTATGAGGCCTGAAAATCCTGTCCATCATTCTGTTAAATGTGGCAGGCGCATTTGTCAAACCAAAGGGCATAACCAAAAACTCATACAACCCAAACGTGATTCGGAATGCTGTCTTATGCACATCCTCGGGTCTAATGCGTATCTGAAGATACCCGCTTTTCAAGTCAATACGACTAAAAACTGTGGAGCCCTGTAAACGGTCCAAGATGTCATCGATCCTCGGTATGGGGAATCGATTCTTGATGGTATTCTTGTTCAACGCCCTGTAATCAATACACATGCGCCAAGAACCATCCTTCTTCTGCACCAAGAGCACAGGTGAGCAAAAGGGTGATGAGCTAGGCTGTATCAACCCTTTATTCAAAAGCTCCTGCACCTGACTCATAATCTCTTCCTGTTGGGCTGCACTAACACGGTACGGCGGTCTATTCGGTGGAGTACTACCAGGAATTAGATCTATGGCATGATCTTCTGGCCTCTCAGGAGGAAGTTCTCCTGGCAATGACTCGGAAAAATAGTCTTGAAACCCACATAAGAAATCAGTCCTGTCCTTATCTAATATAGACAAATTAGACTTAGACTCATCATCCTGTGCATCCTTTACATGAATCAAGTACGCGGAAAGATGCTTTTTCATTACTGATGAAATCGCCGAAGCGGATACAATAGGAACAGATTCCCCTTTGAGTTTTACATCCAATACATGTTCTTTCCCTCTATGAGTCAGAGTGATTTTCCTATTGTAAGTATCCACCACCGCATGTACCCTGTGGCACCATGGCATCCCCAACAAAACATCACAGCCATCAAGTGGCATGATAAAGAACTCTTCGCTGTTCACATAACCCTGCAAATGAAGCCGAAGCTTCCCAATGATAGGAGTGACGGGTTCTGCATACCCTGGACAAGCCATATTAGCCTCATGTAACGGCCCCATCTCCTCTGCGCGAATCCCCAATCGGCCAGCCAAATCTGGTGAAATGAAGTTGGCTCTAGCACCTGTGTCAAAGAAGATCAAGGCATTCTGATCTCTCACTTTGCCCCATGCCCTGCACAACTCTGTTGCTTCACCACCTGGCTGTTCCCCCACAAGATCAAGAACTAAGCCTGCACAGAAGGTTTTGGTTTCTTTGACTTGGGCTCTCCTTTATTGTCAGAGTCCTTTTGGGACTTTCTTTTGGGACAATTGAATGACATATGCCCCTCTTCAGTATAGTAAAAACACTTATGAGCATCTCTCAAAGCCTGTCTTTCCTCAGAAGTCCTCTTGGGCATTGGCAACTTCTTATACTTTGTCTCTGAAGACCCCTTAGCATCACGAGAAGCATGCCCAGATTTTTCAGCTTTCTTGCTCAAGTTCTTACTGCCTTTAAACCCAGATGATCCACCAATGAGTAACGCATTAGCTGTCATAGCATTTTCAATCATCTGTGACATGTTCGTTACTCTTGTCTTGATGCAATAATCTCGCACCTCTTTGGGCAGCCCACAACAATACTTCTCTACCTGCTCAGATAATGGCACCGCACGATAAGAAGTCACTGGGAGTAAAGCTTCCCAAAACTTCTTGTTATAATCCTCCAAATTCTCACACTTTGAAGCATCCAATTTGTGCCATGCAGTCATAACATCCACCTCAAATGTAGATGTGAGCCATACGGAAGAGAAAACCTGTTTAAATTGGACCCATGTGGTGGGTGCTATGCCCTGCAAAAGAAGAGTAGACCACCACTGCAAAGCATTGCCCTTGAGAAAAGTGGCAGCTTTCCTCACCTTAGAGGACTCTGTGTAATTCCCTCCAGAAAAAGCAGCATCAAACTGCTGTAAAAAGGTGAGTGCTTTCAATTTATCTTTGGCCCCACTGAATGTATCAAACTTCACTGCAGCTCCCCCTTCCTTGTAATCCTTCGCCTTTCCCATAGGCGTTAGATTATCATATGGAAGTGGTTTCGCAGGATTGCTGCCCCCAACATTCATACCCATCATTGGGTCAACATTTCCCATTCCCACACCAAGCATACCATACATTCCAGCCATGTTTCCAAACATTCCATTATGCATACCTGGTTGCATACCACCAAACATATTGCCTTGCATCCCAGGTTGCATGCCTCCAAACATATTTCCTTGCATACCGGACTGCATACCACCATATATATTCCCCTGCATGCTAGGCTGAAAATTAGCTCCAAAAGGCCCGTGCATACCCATGCCTCCCTGAGGATAACCCCCAGTCATAGATTGGAACACCGAGCCACCACCAAAATAACCTGGATGCATATTCTTGTGGGATGGCACCACTATGACCCTGTGGAAGATTCTTAGAACGAACCTTTTTCTTCTTTTTCTCGGGCTCTGTGCGGGATCTCATAAATTTAGCAAATCTCTCACTCTGTGTGAGCTGCATAAATACATCCATAACACTAGCCAAGCGATCTTTGAACCGAGCATCATCATCCTCTTTACCATGTACATCTTCTGGCTGTGTTACATCCTCATAAGGCTCAGCATCTGCAGCCTGTTCTCCTGCAAAAATATCCTCAGATACATCTTTCTCAGGAGAAGTCTCTTGCTCTTCCTCTTCATGATAGAAGTACTCATCCTCTGTATCAGACATGTTTGCTGAATTTTCAGCGATGGCTTTCTTCGAGGCAACCACGAGCTCACCCCCTTCAGAAAGTTGATGATTGGTCCCGGCAACGGAACCTTGAAACCGGCCTCTGATAGAAACCAGAGTGCGGTGGACTAGCAGTCACCTGTCCATTTGTAGTCTAGATGTGAAAACAAAACAGATTGGAGCTAGAGTGCCCAAATCTGAAAACAAAGCGACACCTGTTGGCCCCAAAGCTTGGCGCCCCTTGCGGTATTTCTTTATTCAATTCCAAAAATATGAATGGCTGAGTACAACCAAAAATCAGCCAAGAGATTACACCTGTATGTCCAATCTGACGGCCCACAATACCTCTTAGCACAGAGGATCTATGCACACAGATCTGTGTCTCAAAATAACACACTGTGCCTCCCTCTGATCAGCCAAGACCACTAAGCAGGGCAGCCATGAGCATACATCTGGCATAACTCAAGTACATGATTCAACATCTCAGCTCATACATACATGTACTGTCCAAACTCTGTCTCAACCCTTGTCAATCTGCCATACCCCTCCTCTCACAAGGGGCCAGATAGCTCATATCTGCAACAGACATCAAGCAGTAGAAAGAGAGAGAGATGAACAGATGAGGAGCTTACCAAAATCAGCTCGTGAATCAGCACTGGAGGAAGCAACGGTACCAATCTGTACTTGCAGGCACTTGTTTCCACAACCCTGCTTCACACGCATGCACGTACTTGTCTGTACCCTTCTCCTTGTGTTCACTTCTATGCTGTCTTGACTGTACAGATCTGAAAAACAGCACTATACCAAATCTGTACTTGATTGTACTTGTCCGTATAGGGCTGTACGGACTGTACCTGCAGTAACCAGCAGTATTCCGCCTGCTGTCTGGATATTAGTCGCCTGCGCCGCCTGCAACAGATGAGGCGCCTGCTCTCAGCTGTACCCGCTTGAACACAGTCCAACGTTGCTTGCTCCAAAGCTGTCCGTACACTGTACGGCAGCCGTACAGTGCTGTACGACCTGTACCAGATCCAGCAGCCACCTGTGGTAGTCGCCTGCTACAGCGCCTGGTTCAGCATATGTACACGCAGCCAGCTGTGCGCAGCCAGTCCCAGAGAGAGAGTACTTGCAGCAGCCTGTCCGTACAGGGCTGTACGGCTGATTTGCACTCAGAAAAACAGCAGCAGCACAACTTCTCAATCGACTCTTCCTCTTCCTGCTTTTCCACGCATGAGAACATGCAAGGATGCTCCACGACTCCTTTTCCCAAAAAGAAGAGAGAGGGAGAGGGAGGAGAGAGAAGCACACACTCCAAAAGTGGAGTGGCCCCCTCCCCATAAAAATCCTAGGGCCCCAAACTCTAAAAGTCCCTAGGGGCCACTAAGGCCTAGGGGCAACTTTAATAAACATTAAAAGTTTAATGTTCTAGTTCCCCCCTTCACACCTAGGGATGTCCACACATCTTTAACTCTGTCCGGGCACCCCCCATGTGAATCATTCAATATTCTGACTCTGCAACCACCATGCCCACACTTGTGCTGTTCCATTTTCACAGGGCCATGACATCCAGCGTTTACAACTTTCTACCATCTCTTACCCCTTTAGCCACAACTTTGAAGTTTCTTTTCATGTCTTTGATGAGACACTTGTCCTCGTAGAATTCAACCTTCATATCTTGATCTGCAATGCATACTACAGACAACAAGTTCCTTGCCAACTTGGGAATGAGCAAAGCATCTTTAATGTGTCCTCTTTTACCCGAGGAAAGCTGAATTGGGATATCACCTTATCCCTCAATCCCTTGAACACTATTATCACCAAGTATCACACTGTTTTTACAGCCCTCATCAACAAAGTTAGAGAACCAATCTTTATGGTGAGTCATGTGACAAGATGCAGAAACCATTCACCATCATCATTTGTACCTTGAGTCACCATTCACCATCATCATTTGTACCTTCAGTCACCGTGAGAAGAATTTCATCCTTGGGCTTTCTTTGCCCCACGAAATTTGACATTTGTGTTCCATGATTGGGGAAGCCACGCCCAGTCCTCTTCCTCTTCCTCCATTTCCTTAAGATTGTTGCTTGATCCGGCATTCTCTCTCGATATGCCCATCTTTGCCACAATAATAACATGGGCCTTTGCTTTGATTTGCTATTTTATTGGATGACTTGAAGTTTCCTCTACCTCTAGAGCTGAAGTTTTGATTAAACCTCTGCTTTTGTGGCTGTCCAAATGAGGTATTCTCACCTTGACTTTGCATAGGACGATGTGAAATTGCTTCTTCCACGACCTCGTCTACCCCTTTCCTTTTTGGAGGCTTGATCCCATGTTATATGCCTCATCATTCCCCCTTTATCCCTTCTTGCCTTTCTGGGTCATCTCCTCTTGAAGTAAGATACCCAAAAGCTCTTCAAAGGATGGAGTAGTTTCCCGAACCATAAAAGCTGTAAGCAAACTTTGATAGCTTGGAGGAAGAGCCTTGAACACAATGCTTACCATATCCACATCATCCACATGATCATGAATCGCACATAGCTTGTCACCGCCTCTTTGAGGCTTGTCAAGAAGGATGCCACCGACTCGTGCTCCTTCATCTCCAAGTTGTGAAGCTTTTGCTTCAAGTAAAGCAACCTAGTTGTGTTTGTTGCTTCATACATGCTATGGAGGGTCTCCCATGTCTCCAATAGGGAACTAGTGGTACTTATGTGTGGAACGAGATGATCTTGCTTTTAGACATTATCATCCCCTTGCTGTTGGCTTCCTTTGTGGTGTCCTATTTTAGCCTTTAGGGCTGACCATGTTAGCTAGAGGGGCTGTTCACCCCTCACATCATATTCCCACTTTTTCCCTATTTTATGGAGTCATTAGGTTTTATTCCTAGTCATGAGGAGCTGGTCGGCTGCCCCTATTTGGGCATATATATAGCTGGGCCTTCCCTCCCTCACATTCATTGCTTTGTGCCTCTTGCATGCCTTAGTGCCTCTGCATATTGGCCTGCTGCAGTCCCTCACATACGAGGTGATCTTCCCCCTCTTGCTCAAGACTTGTACTGTCACCATTTGGTCCCCTCACCCATCTCGACCAATGTTTTATACACTAGGTGAAACCAAGGTGTGAACGGGGATCTTTCCATAGAAGAAACCGGGAACATTAATTGGCGAGATTTTGGCCTGAAAGATGGCATCTGGGCAAAAGTACCATGGGATTCTCATCATTAAAGAGAGGCGATAGTGTTGTCACACCCTATTAACAAAGGGGTGTACATATTATTACTTTTGACATGTCTATGTGGACAAAACAAGGTGCCTAGCTCCAGCTTGGGGACCAAGTTTGGGAGAAAAAAAGCATAAAGTAGCTATTTATGGGAGCACAACCACTTATGGCAAAAAGGGGGAAAAGCAAGGCAAATTTGGCCCTTCGAGTTTAGTAATAAGGGGCTGGCTTTCTCTTTTTGGGGGATGCGCCTCTTTCATCAGCAGTTGGGCAAATCTCTCTCTCTCTCTCTCTCTCTCTCTCTCTCACTCGACAGTTGTTCAGGGAGCACAGAGGTGGCAGTTCTCTCTCTTTCCCTTTGGCAGCCGTACTGATACAAACAGTCGGGCAGCCTCTTCTTTCTTTTATGCTGGCCGAACAGTGTACGGCAACCATACAGATCTGCCCCTTCTCTTGCGTGGGTTGTACAGGTGTACTGAAGCCTCTTCCCCTCTTCTTCCCTCCGGTCGTACGCTACAGGCTGTACAAGGAAGTTGCAGGTGGAGCATCATATTCTCTCTCTCTCTCTACACTGACGGGGCAGAGGGTTCAGTTGTCGACAGGGCCTGTTCGTACAGCCGTACGTGGACGTTACTAACCCGCACGTGTGAAGCCCATCTGGGTCGAAGGGCTATTTTTGGACGAATTTTGGATAGTCTTTGGGAGTGCTTTGCCGGTCATGGACTTGAGTTGCCTTCCTGAAGAACTATGGGAAAGATTTGGTGAAAGCACCCGCACCTTGGTGTTCTTTGTAATAGAAAAACTTCTATCTTAGTAAAAGCAATACATAGGGGTGGGGGGGGGGGGGCAGCCGTTCCGGCTGAGTGTAGTGTCTATTTATAGTTCTTGTGCCATCCCTTTGCTGTGTGTTTTCTGTTAGAAAGCTAGAGGTGTTTTGTCATCTTGCTCTGAGTCTTCCTCAAATTGTGACAGTGGTATTAGAGCCTAGGCTTTTCCAAATTGATTGGGAAAGAGCAAAGATTCTTTCTTCTCTTTACACCATGGATGATATTGTGTTGATCTCTGACTCCCCTGAGGGTATGGAGCGTCATCTGGATGCTTTACATGAGTTTGCACATGATAGTGGATTGTCTGTCAACCTTGGCAAAATTAACACCACGCCACAGTGGGTTAGGCGATCAGCTCCCACATTTACATATGGGCAGGAGATTGTGGAGTATACAGATGCATATACATATCTTGGGGTAGTATTCAGTGGGCCAGTGTTTTCGATGAGGAGAGCAGCAGAGACTAGATTGACTAGAGCACATGCAGCCCTGGGTAGTTTGGAGAGGAGGTGTTCGCAGGTTCAGTTTCAGGAACCTCGAACGAAACTTTGGCTTTTTGACACTTTAGTGACATCAGCTATGCTTTATGGAGTGCAGATATGGGGACCTTCAGTGGGCCATCACAGCACAGGCGGATGGAGAGGTATGGAGAGGCCTTTGGTATCTATGATTGCTAGGATTATTAGAGCCAAGGCCGTGGTACCTCATGAGATTATTCGAGCAGAGCTGGCGGCTGCCCCTCTGGTGATTGAGGCTCTTACGAGATTAGTCTCCTACATACATGGCTTGTGGGATCTCCCCCGAGACAGATATGCACGCCTCGCCCTTGAGTCCTCGCGACAGTTAGCTTTACAGGGAGACACGGCTTGTTGGTATGGATAGATGACATCTTGGTTCGAGGCACATGGTTTTAGCATGGACAGATTGCCTCCCTTCCAGTATTCTCTGGATGCATCCTCTCTCACTCTCACACGGACAGAGATTACCAGACTCATCCGTCACGATTTAGTTCAGCTAGACATTAGGAGAACATGGATACAGCCGACTGAGGAGCTGGGCACGAAGATGGCTTTCTACAGAGAGCATTTTCTTCAGCTCACAGCAGATGGTTTTGTGATCAGACCCAGTTACATGGATGTACACTAGTCTCATGCAGTAGGATGTGCTATTGGTCAGATTCGCACATCCTCACACCAGCTTGAGATTGAGATTGGCCGATATAGAGGTATACGAGCTGAGGCCAGGATATGCCGAGTATGCCATGGGGAGCCAGAGACAGAGCTGCATTATATATGCCATTGTACTGCATACTATGAGATACGTGGTCGTTTCCACTGTTTATTCAGAGAGGGTTTTGGACCACTTTCTGTTAAAATATGAAACAAGAGCTAGAAACTAGAAGACTAGAAGTGAAATAAGAACAAGATTGAAGGACAAAGAGTTACCTTGAGATGAGTGTAGACAAGACACAAGCTAGATACTTCTTATGATGTGACACCCACAATATATAGGTGTGTAGTACAAGAGATAGTAGCCACGCTGATATGTGGGACAAATAAGATGCCACATGGCAGACACACAAGACTCAAGACAAAAGTTTATACTAGACTAGGAAAAGAGTACACCTAGTGTGCACTTCTTTCCAACACCCTCCTTAAGTGGACACTAGGAGGAAGACAAAAGACAAGACTGAAAGACAGACAAGACAAGACCAAGACTGAAAGACAAGATAGAAAAGATCCTGAGACACCCCTCCTCAAGTGATATCCTCATATGGGTCCACAAGGGTAGGGACAAGATGGATCTAAAACAAGACATAGTCAGATTGATAGACAAATAGACAGACAGACAAGACTAGATAGACAGAAGACTGACTGTAGACAAATAGATGGACCTTGAAGACATCACCTCCTCAAGGGCAATCTTTGCCTCTTGGGTAGGGACAAGAGAGAGGTCCAAAAGCAGAAAGACACTAGAACCCCTTGACCTACATCATCGGTGGTCAAAGTGGTAGACAAGAAAGATGAAGTAATCAGAAAGCCCACGTTTCATCATATGAGGAATGAATAGCAAGATTTGCTGATGGAACTGCGAAGATAATTGACATGAGAGGCTATAGTAGCTCCCTCCTGCATATATAGATCAAAGAATGAGATCATAAGTGCAATCTTAGAGTTTTTAGAGCGGGGTCCAAAAAGGGTATCCAAAGTGATTCATGCTCGAGAAGCAGACTGTATGTCGGAGATGTGATGAATGTAATCATCTCCAAGACTGAGCAAGATGATAGCATAGGCTTTGTCATTCTTGGCAGTGGGAGCATAAGTGACAACTTGCTCAATGTCGGAATCTTCGGGAGCAGCATGGTGAACAACGTCCCAAAGACTTTCTTTCATAAGATGGCACTTGATTTTGATTTGCCAAGTATGAAAGTTGGACCCATTGAATTTGTCGATAGACATGAGAGAATGAGTAGAAGAGGCCATGTGGGAAGGTCTTACCTCTTGCTAAAATGCAAGGGTAGTGTCTATTCCCTTACAAGATTGCAGAAATGAATGAAAGAAGAGATCAAATTGTTTTTAGAAGCCGGCTCTCTCACCACTTGTCAAGGCCATAGCATGTGACAGTCCATCGAAGCATGAGGAACCAGCAGTTTGCAGATATGAGGATAACAAAAGGACTGACCAGCAAACTGAAGGAGACAATGCACAGTACCTTGTAGACTCTTCAAGAGGAAGCGATGGCAGAACTGAATGCAGCAAATAGCTCGTTAACAGGAGGAAAGTCGATCTGCAGCTGCCTCTAGATGATGCGCAATAAATCATAGGCAGAGACAGTCCCTTGAGTCGATGAAGAAGGCAGCCAAAGGAGAGCAGCAACAGTACAGCGGGCTGTAGCAGTTCCAATATGACGGGCAGTAGCAGCTCCAAGAGAGATAACAGTAGCAGCTCCACGAAAACTTTGAATAAGGACACCCTGATAGCTGAGATGAAGGCAATGGGCTGAAGAGGCTAGGAGGAACCTCGCTCTGATACCATGTTAAAATATGAAACAAGAGCTAGAAACTAGAAGACTAGAAGTGAAATAAGAACAAGATTGAAGGACAAAGAGTTACCTTGAGATGAGTGTAGACAAGACACAAGCTTTATGATGTGACACCCACAATATATAGTTGTGTAGTACAAGAGATAGTAGCCACGCTGATATGTGGGACAAATAAGATGCCACATGGCAGACACACAAGACTCAAGACAAAAGTTTATACTAGACTAGGAAAAGAGTACACCTAGTGTGCACTTATTTCCAACACTTTCCAGAGTCATGGGGTACGAGGACCAGAGGTGTTTGGGATTGTTCTTGCTCGAGCTGCGGAGATATAGAGATAGCCTGCTTAGGCGCACAGAGAGCCAGACTCAGAGGCACATTACAGACTTCTTTAGACCAGCCATCAATGCGCCAGATGGACCACAGCAGCAGCAGCACATGGATACCGCCCACACCAGCGGTACACTAATTGATCGTGCGATTGAGCTTGGGTGGTCCAGACGCTTACGACTACGGAGGAGGGCATCCCAGAATAGACGGAGGTTGCAGCGGCGGATTCGGATTATTCTTGCGAGACATGCGGGACACCCAGTCAGGGTGCTGACCACAGAGGATATTGAGGAGATCGGCCAGCGTCCGATGCGGCACATATTATGAGATGGAGGCACCTCCATAGTGTACCCCCCGTCCCACATGATATTGTATCCCCTCACTGTACTCCACTCACCTCCATAGCGTACCACCCCCCCCCCCCCCCCCTCACTATATTCACACCCTATAAGGGTTTTTGTTTACCTTCCAGTTCCAGTTTCATTTTCTAGGTGCCAATAGTATCATCTTTATTTTTTCATTTTCTGGTTTTTTATCCAGACATTGTATCAGATCCACCATGATGTAACTTTTTGGTCTCATAGGTCATTATGGCCTTTTGAAGACGTTAATATAACATTTCATTTCATTTCATTTCTCTCTCTTAGGCACTTAGACATTCAGCTGGCAGAAGCTGATTGGACTCTCTTTCTACAGTGCCGGCCGTACATGGCCTGTTTTGCTCCCTCTCCACCCAGTCTTGAGCAGGCCGGCAGTTTCAGTATAGCTCTCTTCCCAGTTTGCTGGAAGGAGGCAGCAGGCGGCAGCTTTTTCCTCTCTGTCTCTCGTCAGTTTGCTGGCCGTACAGAAGGGGGCAGCAGGCTGATCTGTTTGCTGGCCGTACAGTGGGCAGCAGACCGTCTCTCTCACTTTTCCCCCTTGTGCTGCCTGTACAGTGGACAGTTGCGGGCAGCTCCTTCCTTCTCTTATGCAGGTCGTACTGTGGACAGCAGGCCAGCCAGCTCACCTTCTCTCTCTTGCGTAGGTACAGGCTGTACAACAAGTACAGCAGCACGGTACAGAATGGACAGCCACCTTCTCCCTCTTTTGGGCGACTGGCGGGCAGCAGTTTGGCATTGTCTCTCTCTCTTGTTCCTGAAGTGCAAACCGTACAGCAGTACAGTGGTCGGGCGGATTCTTCTCTCCCTTTTTGCTCAGGTTGTACAGTGGTACAGTAGCTGGGCCATCTCCTCTTCTCTCTTCACCACTCCCTTCTGGGCATTGGTTAAGGGACTGTGTTTTGAGGTATCAGGGACTGTTTTTGAGATCTTTTTCCGGGATTGTTTTGAGAACCTTTTCAGGCTTGTTTTGACATAGAGTTCGGCGTTGGGTTGGACACCGCACCGGGCTGTTGATTCGTATTGGCTCTTGGAGCAGTTTGTGCTTTGATTCCTGTGCAAGTGTTTGCTGACGAAACTTGTGGAAAATCTGGTGCAGTAATACACCCGCACCTTGGTATCTTGTAAAAGCTTCTATGTGAATAAATAAGTTCCTACAGGGGGCCGGCCGTTCCGGCTCATTTTTTTGTTCTCTTTGGCATTGTATATGGTTATTTTTGCTGTGTTTTTATATCTTTGTTGGCATTTGAAGTGACTGTCCATTGCATCCGAGTTTCTTGCCCGGTTTCATTGGTATTAGAGCGCAGCCTCTTGCCTATTCCATTTAGGCAGACGATCATATGGCTATGTACAGGACCCAAATTGCGAGGAACACAAGGAGAGGATTCAAACTCTCGAACACATGGTGGAACAATACATCTAGATCATTGATGCACAGCTTTACCATCATAACTCTTTGACGAGATAGCTTCGTCAAGAACTTCAGGAAAAGGATGCAAATTTGAAGATGTACCGGGAAGATCCTCATGTGAGGACAGTTATGGAAAGCAAAAGGGTTATGGAGACCAATGCTATAGATGTTTTCTTAGACCTGGCATCAATCCTGGAAATGAATCCCAGGAAGTTGGCTTTTCACTATCGTCTTCAGAAAGGGGATATTGTCCTTGATGCACGGGGCAAGTTTCAGGTAAAGCTAGATTTGGGGTTGGTTGAACCTCATCACTCTTTTGTTTCTAAGGAAGCTTCCAGGTATTCTTCCGGAAAGAGAAAGATGGCTCCTGTTCTGGAACTACCTATTGTTCGAGGTGGAGACAGGCATTCTTTTAGGGAGGCAATGGCTCGGAAGGAGCACAACGGACAGAAGACGCAAGTTCCTCTGGTGGAACATGGACCAACGAGTTGTTCCAAGCCCGATTGTTTTGGGAGCTAGTGTTTTGGCCATGAAAGGAACAAAGTTTCGGAGGAGACTTACACTTTTCAGGATGTTTTGGACTTTGGTTTTCTCCTCGATATTTATGGGTTGTTATCCCAAAAATTCTGATTGTACATAAATATATTGGCGACAGGCTTTTTATCGAGATAAGTATTCATGTTTAATGCTTTTCTTTTGCCAATATTTTGGATTTATACATGTTAGACTCCCTTGCTGACGCAAGTGGAGAGTGTTTCTCATGTCTATCTTGAGATGTGTTTCAAGAAAGTTCTTTTCTGAAAGGCATTTTTGTTGGAAAACATTCTGATTCTAGAAAAGGTTTTTCTATGGTTTTGATAAATAGTTTATGGTTTTGGTCTTGTGTATTGGAGGTTCCTAGCAGTATGGGATGCTAGAGTTGTCGCCTACACAAGGATTTCATATGGGGAATATTCTAGTGGTATGGGACGCTAGAATATGTTGCATATGTGATTACAAAACTATGAATTATTTATTAGTATCATGGATTGGCTGATTCTAGTCTATGAGCTGTTTTGAAACCAACATGGCAGGTATTCTGTGTTCGTGTGGTTGTTTGGAGATATGCAGGGCTGTCTTGGACAAGAGAGTGCTAGTTGAGCTTCCCTGGCTTGTGTGAACATGTGCTTATTTTGGTGACTTTGTAGAGAAGGATTTCTCACATCGATCATGCCATGGCACATTCCTTTTGCATGTATGTGGATGGATCCCAGAAGGACTCCGGTGTGAGCCCATTGACATGTCAACAGGAGTTTACGTCTTTTGCGTGTATGTGGATGGATCCCTAGGAAGGACTCTGGTGTGAACCCACTGACATGGCAAGAGAACATGTGTGGCTTCTGAGGCTTGACATAGTAACATATATGGCTTGTGAGGCTTGACACGACAGAACATGTGTGGCTTTTGAGCCTTGACATGGTAACATGTATGGCTTGTGAGGCTTGACATGACAGAACATGTGTGGCTTGTGAGGCTTGACATGACAGAACGTGTGTGACTTCTGAGGCTTGACATGATGGAAACATGTATGGCTTATGAAGCCTGACATGACAGAACATGTGTGGCCTATGGAGCTTGACATGACAATACATGTATGGCAGGTACAGCCTAACATGATGTGCTCTTCTTACAGTACTTGTATGGCAGATATAGCCTGACATGATGTGCTTTTCTTACAGTACATGTATGGCAGATGCAGTCTGACATGGTGTGATCTTGCTTAGGACCAGCAACCTTGGTGCTCACTTCACACTTTTGGGAAGGATTCAACATCCCTGAACTATCATAAAAGCGGCTTATGGATTTATGGATATTTGGGACATGGTTGGCTCTTGTGCCTGTGTCTGGTTATTATCAGAGTTGTTGACTTAGGATATGGATACACTTTCTTGATACGGTTGGCCCTTGTGCCCGTATCTGACTTCGGACCGTGGATATGGAATTATGGCTTTAGTGCTGGACTTATGTAATACTATTGATGGGCAATGGATCTGCTGTTCTTGAAGGATAGCTCAGTGGTATCAGGTTTATACAGTTGCGGACAATTGTTTTATGAGATGGAGGGGATGTCACCATTTGGTTCCTCACCATTCTTGACCAGTGGACCAAGGTGTGAATAGGGATTTTTCCACAGAAGCAGCGAAGTCACAGGATGGAAGACGCTTGTGTAAAGCCAAGTCTTGTTGTTGAACTTGTGTGAACGCTTATCTGGCATGTCTTTATCTTATCTGAAGGCGGATTATAGGACATGAGTTTACAAGATTTTACTCACTTATATGGTTTATAAGGATTTTTGTTCACATTTATTTATAAGTGGGTGGACATATGGGGATTTGGACAAGGAGTATATACATGAGGTGGACCTGAATTTTTAAGCCATATGTGTGAACACTTCAAGTGGGCGCCTAACTTTGCATGGATCTTGCGATTACTTATTTGCTGTACTAATTCTTTCTATTTGCTACTTCCCTTAGTGCTAGGCTTCATTATGGCTGAGTTTGCCCTGCATCTCCGGAGGTTTGACAGACACTCAGTACGAAGGGCTTTGTGTGAATATATGCTCTTATGTGTGTGTGTGTGTGTGAGAGAGCATATCTTGATACAGAGTTCTACAACCACTATTGGGCACTGATGACGTTAGTGGGGATGTCGTAGTATCTAGTCCATACTATGCATAATGGAGTTGATAGTTATATAGTCTTGTGGGTTGACTACCATGAGTATATAACATGGATGTTCCGAAAAGGTGAATTTGGGCATGTTCCTGGATTCATGATTTCATCTAGGTATATATATATATATATATGGCGGCTGTTTTTAACCCCAAAAAGAGGAGCTTTATGGTATTTGTGGAGAGGCTACTACTTTTAGCGATGGGAAAAAGCAAGCATATGCTTGAAATAGAGGGGATCGACTCTATGAAAGGGGGGGAGGAAGTGATGCGCATCAAGATAGGAAGAGGGCAGCAGTGTTTTTCTCTGGATTCGCTGGCCGTACAGGACCTCCAGCAGCAGATGGCGCTCTCTCTCTCTCTCTCTCTCTCTCTCTCTCTCTCTCTCTCTCTCTTAGGTGCTTAGACATTCAGCCGGCAGAAGCTGATTGCACTCTCTTTCTACAGTGCCGGCTGTACAGGACCTGTTTTGCTCCCTCTCCACCCAGTCTTGAGCAGGCCGGCAGTTTCAGTATAGCTCTCTTCCCAGTTTGCTGGAAGGAGGTAGCAGGCGGCAGCTATTTCCTCTCTCTCTTGTCAGTTTGCTGGCCGTACAGAAGGGGGCAGCAGGCTGATCTGTTTGCTGGCCGTACAGTGAGCAGCAGACCGTCTCTCTCAGTTTTCAGCAGGCCAGCCAGCTCACTTTCTCTCTCTTGCGCTGGTACAGGCCGTACACCAAGTACAGCAGCATGGTACATAATGGACAGCCACCTTCTCCCTCTTTTGGGCGACTGGCGGCGGGTAGCAGTTTGGCATTCTCTCTCTCTCTCTCTCTCTCTCTCTCTCTCTCTCTCCTGAAGTGCAGACCGTACAGTGGTACAGTGGTCGGGCAGATTCTTGTCTCCCTTTTTGCTTAGGTTGTAGTACAGTGGTACAGTAGCTGGGCCATCTCCTCTTCTCTCTTCACCACTCGCTTCTGGGCATTGGTTAAGGGATTGTGTTTTGAGGTATCAGGGACTGTTTTTGAGAGCTTTTCCGAAATTGTTTTGAGAACCTTTTCAGGGTTGTTTTGACACAAAGTTCGGCGTTAGGTTTGACACCGCACCGGGCTGTTGATTTGTATTGGCTCTTGGAGCAGTTTGTGCTTTAATTCCTGTGCAAGTGTTTGCTGAGGAAGCTTGTCGAAAATCCGGTGCAGTAATGCACCCGCACCCTGGTATCTTGTAAAAGCTTCTATGTGAATAAAGAAGTTCCTACGGGGGACGGCTGTTCCGGCTCAGTGTTGTGTTCTCTTTGGCATTGTATATGGTTATTTCTGTTGTGTTTTTATATCTTTGTTGGCATTTGAAGTGACTGTCCATTGCATCTGAGTTTCCCGCCCGAAATAGGACTTCCACATATACCCTAAATCCACAGCATTGGTGAAATACAAACTCAGGTAGCTATAAAATTTGGTGTAGCACAGTCGAGACAGCTTCAGGCACCATCCTAGGCACTATGAACAAGTCTGCTGACAACACCCAGGCAACCAAAAGAAGTGGGGGCAGCACCAATAGAGTTGGGAAGGGCATCATTTTGTGCCCCAACGTTTCCACTTGGAGGGCGGCCATGAGAGACGACCCGCTACTCTTGGCGAAAAGGCTGTCCGAGACGGAGCATTAGGCTAGGGAGCATGTTTGCACCGCCTCCTACGATCCCTAGCCCTAGGGCAATCCCACGCAAAGTGGCCCATGTGGTGACAGACTTGGCATTGGTCACGTTTGGCTTATGTCTCCATACGTTGCTTCAAGGGACCATTAGGTCCCGGAAGCGCACAAAATCCTCAAAAGCCTCATTATCATGAGCCAACACCATAACCCTCGGAACGACGTCAGGTGAGGCACTGTCCACCTTGGTAGCAGAAGTGGGAAAAGCTGGGATGGTCAGCACCTATAGGACTAGCCCAAAGGCTGCCTCAATGGTCTCCAAAAATGGCTAGTAAGCATGAGGAAGACCTGGGAATCTGAGACTAATAGGGTAACGGTTCCAGTCTTCTTTGACAGGGTCAAAGTAGCTGGTGTATGGTAGGAAGGAAATCTTCCTTGGGTCCAAGGTCACTGCGAAACATTTCACTACTGAAACGAAACAATGCTGAAACGACTTATTTTGGAACAAAACGTTTCAACACCAGGTCGGTGGACAATGAAACGTTGGACCAAAACGATCATATACATAAAATGTGAAGGTACTGGCCAATAGTTATAAGATGATATTAGCATATTTATCATCAGTAAACAAAGAAGACATACAAAAGAGAAGAGAAAAGAACAAATAGGATGAAAGAAGGAAAGAGAAAGAATTATAAAAGATAAAAAGCACACAAAATCACAACCTTTTTCCCCACATGAAACGATATGGTTTCAATGTGCACCTGAAACGTTTCAACACCGAAACGTGAAACGAGTTTCAAAGCCACTGAAAGGAGTTTCATGGTGACCATACTTGGGCCCAAAGGGAAAGGGCTGCCCCTGAGCACTTTTGAGGATGCCTTCTCTGCGTCAAAGTCTGTTTGGAAGAATCCTCTCTGAAGTAGCCTTACATCTTTAAAATGGAGCGCGAAGTCGGAAGGCAATGCCACCCGCACCCAATCATGGGCCCAGATACATGAGGGGTGAGAGCCAAAAGTTTTTCTAATGAGCGTAGTCTTGGAGTCTTTCTTGATTTTGGCGAAGGGGGCCGCAAGCTAGTCTTGAGAGAATTGGATGGTTCGCCCGGCCGGAGGGGATTGATTAGCCATGATTCTAATCAGGAAAAAAGGCCGACTTGAACCCTGATTAAGTGTAATCCATACTTGAGCTAGGCGGAGGAAAGGGCAGTGAAGAGGAGGGAGGCGGAGGGGAAAGTAGGAAGGGAGGAGAGGGCAGTGAAGAGGACGGGTGGCTAAACAGGGCAACAGAACAGGTGGGAGAGAGAAATGGAAATCAGGTGAAGGAGCAAGAGCAGAGCTGGAATGTAGGGAAGCAGATGGCTGGGCGGAGGCGGAAGGGCACACAAGGGGGCGGGGGCAGGCTGGGATGACGCAGCATGATGGCAGGAGGGAAACGGGTCGGAGGGAGGGTGAAATGAGAGGGGGCTAGCGGGCAGGAAGGAGGCTGAGGAACAGAGGGTGGAGAAGAGAAGGGCGCAGATCAGAGGGGGGCGCAGATCAGCAGTACGGGGAGCTCACTGCCTTTACTCGAGAACTTAGAGCGTTTTGAACATTCGTTGTGAGAGTCCACCCCTTGAAGAGGACTTAAGTGCTGCAACCATGCAAACAACTTGACTTGCCTCAGGATGAGCCGGATGTTTTCAGGAATGGGACTGCTTGCTAGTCTAAACAATAGGGCTTGGGCTTTCGATCTTTGGCTCATGAGAGGGTTGTAGTCTTCCAGTGCGTATATGTTTCTTTTTCTACTACTTGAAGGATTTTTTCAAAAAAACTTGTTGAATGTTCATTTAATGTTTCACGACCTTCGTTAACTGGTGCTTTTTCTTGTTTTTTTTTTCTGTCAAGTGCTTGATGTTCAAGTTGAGTGCTCATTGCTGTCCTCATTGGGATGCCATGCAGGTAATATTAACACATGAGCATGCTGATGCTATATTGGGCCTTGATGATATTAGAGGAGTACAACCTTATAATCCTTATAATGTCATTGAGCCAACACCAGTCTTCCTTACACAGCACAGCATGGAAAGGTTTCATTCAGTTTTCTATTTCAGTTTTATCTCTTAGATAATATGCACTAAGCCTTATGCCTGACTAAAATTGTTGAATTATCTACAAATGTAGTTTTTGATGGTTGCTTAGTGCTGATATATCTCTTTACCATCTAGTGTTGCAGCCAAATTCCCATACTTAGTGCAAAAAGCTCTAGAAGAGGGCCAAGAGTTAAGAAGAGTCGCTCAAATTGATTGGAGAGTTATTGACGATGGATGCAAGACTTCCTTTCAGGCAGCTGGTCTATCTTTCAGTCCCTTGCCAGTAAGCTTTTCTTTCTGTAATCTGTAGAGAGTCAGTTTTTTTAAAAAACCTTGGAAAAGAGAACCTTTTATTAGTTACCAAAAAAACAGCCACACGGGCCAAGTACAACCTTGTCTTCGTAAAAGAAGCAATAATCAAAATGCGAAAAGGGGGGTTGGTGCTCTCCTCCCCAGGCTGGCTGCTCTAGGGGGAGGGGGCTTCCTTATACAAATGCCAGGTGGGCTCACCACTATTGATAGTGAGAAATGGGCCGTGCCGCCAAGTCCACTATGCTCCAAATGGACTCCATTGGTGGAGTGCGGGTGCCCTCGATGGCCTCGCTGCTGCAACAAGCTCACCATATATGCCACGTAGCAATAGTGCTGGAAATCTCCCATCTCTGGCAAGAGCCTGAAGTCCAGTGAATTGTAGAGCGGACTGGAACTGTCGAGATTGGATGATGAGCAACCTGCAGTGCCAATCCCCGACCATCCTCCTCATATGCCATGACAATCTCAGCCTTGGTGGCCCAAGCCATTATGCACCATGGAACTGTACCGGGAGCCCAGTCCATAGTGAAGATGCGGAGAATCCTCTGCCAAACCTGCTGAGCCTTCGGGCAATGCCAAAGGCAATGACGTTGGGACTTGTGTGGATGGCCACACCTCGAACAAACCAGCTTTTGAATGACGGAAAGCATTCTCCATTGGTTACAGATCTAATCTTAAGAGAATCAGATTTGCAATGGAACAAGAAGATCTTCAAAGATTTGATAATAAGGTCACCGAGTAGATAGATTCCGGATGTACATGTATCACAGGTTTGTGCCCTTATAAGTTGCTGAAAGTGAGGCCACTTGTGAAATACCAGTAGGCTCTATTTGTTGGGCTTCTAAACGTGGACGATTTAATACCCGAGATAGTTAATTTCAACATATCTTCTTGGGACTAGAGCATGATCCACATTTTAGGAGGCTTGAGCCTTTTGTTTAGTGTAACAAGCAATACGTGAATTTGAGTTCAATTCCAGAATATCCAAAAATCTACATTCTGCTCAATACAATCATCTTTCCTTAATGCATATGCTTGGACCTGGGACTAGATGTGGACTCGCGCTTTATGGTCACTAGATTGTTGTGACAAAGGGGCATGGTGGACTGAGTAATTCACGGTTTCCCGTTATATTTCTCTTCCATACTCTGGGCATTCTCAATGGCATCCTCAAAAGTTTGTGGGCGGAAATTGTGGGCATCCCATTGGAGATTATGGTGCAATCCAGAAAGAAAGGCACCCTTCTTTGCATTTGACTTTTGCAACTGTAAGGCCAATTGAGGGACCTTATTTGCAAAAGTGAGTACAGGTTGCGAGTTTTACCACGAATTCTGATAGTCATTGTTGAGACGATCGAGATACTATTGTGTGGCAAGAAACTCTTTTTGAGGTCTGTAACAACTTGGGTCATAGGATCCGTGTTGTTTGTAACCAGTATTGCCACCATGTGGACGTTTTACTAGCTAAATAAGAGGTGGCTAACATGATTTTTCTACCTTCGACCTTTGAACTGCAGAAAAATACACTTCAAATTTATCATTTATGTAAGCACAAATGTACTGTAGAGGAACGGAGGTTACCATCATACTTGTTCGACGAGATCTCTCTCTCTCTCTCTCTCTCTCTCTCTCGGTGCCAGCCCCCTCTGCGCCAGCCCTCCCTCCCGCCCTCTCTCCGCCAGCCCCCCTGCCCTCTCTCTCTCTCTCTCTCTGTGTGTGTGTGCGCCCACCCCTCCTGCTGCCCCCCTTCGCTCTCCTCTCCCGCTGCCCCCCCCCCTCCCGCTGCGCCCACCCCTCCCGCTGCCTGCCTCGCCCCCTTTCGCTCTCTCTCCCGCTGCCTGCCTTGCCCCCCTTCGCTCTCTCTCCCGCTGCGCCCCCCCCCTCCCGCCCCCCCCCTTCGCTCTCCTCTCCTGCTGCGCCCACCCCTCCCGCTGCCTGCCTCGCCCCCTTCGCTCTCTTCTCCCGCTGCCTGCTTGCCCCCCCCCCCCCCCCCCCCCCCCCCCCCCCCTCACGTTGCCCACATCTCTCCCTCCCCTCCTCCCCGCCTGTGCGCCTTCTTGCCTGCCTGCACCCCGCCTTTTGACCCCTCTCTCTCTCTCTCTCTCTCTCTCTCTCTCTCTCTCTCTCTCAAGCGTCTGCGTTAAAAAAAAAGAAAAACACTGCCGGAGATCTGCGTTTTAGGGTTTGGCTGCACTTTCTGAATTTCAGATCTGCAATCTCTCTCTCTCTCTCTCTCTCTCTCTCTCTCTTCTTCCATGGTTTCCCTTGCGCAACCCGATGAAGGCAACCTTTATGGTCACAAACAAGAGGATAACAAATGTGGAAAAGGAGATGAAGGAATGGAAGGCGGAGATGGAGGGATGGTGGAAGGAGAAAGCCCAACTTTCTCCAAATGGTATTCAATGAGGGTAAGCGGTGGAAAGAGGAGAAGGAGGACCTCATAGCAGAAGTCAAAGACCTTCACAGGGAAGTCAACACGCTCAAAGGCGTAATTTCAGCTCTTCAGAGGGAGCTTGCAGAGGCTAAGGCAAATGGTGGACTTGAAGAAGGTGAAATTCAGCCATCCATGATAGAAGAGCTCAAGGTTATCAAGGAACAAGTACGGGCAATTAAGGAAGAAGGGTGAAGCAACACGAAGCAAAGACTTCCTCATGGGTGGAAGTCATCACCAAGACTCAAAGGAAGATGGATGAAGCGGAGAAGTGGATAGAGGTCGCCAAGAAGGGTAAGGGTAAGGAGATAGCAATCCCTACACCTACAATCATTAACATGACTTTGGAAGAGGAATAACGAAGACGTACACGTGCTTTGCATGTGAGGATTACCAGCCTTAAAGACGGGGATAAAGTTGAAGAGGAGGTGAAAGAGCTTATGGTGTTGATGGGGATTGACAGTCCGGCACACGCAAAAGCCTGGAGAGTGGGCGGAGGCAACGGGGAAACATCAAAGGAAAGAGCTCTCATACTTCGCTTCCCCTCTATTGAGGCGAAGGAGTTCTTGAAGAGGCGACCCACTTTAAAGAATACAGGCATTTTTCTTGGTGACGATCTTACTCTTTCACAGCTTGCACATATGAAGGAAGTCATGCCAGAGATTAGGGCGGCAAGAGAAAAGGGAAAGATAGCATTTTATAGAGAAGGGAGGGTGGTCATCGTGGAGCGACGCTCTACATGACGGTGCGAGACCTATGGGACCAAATTAAAGCTGGCAGCCTAGAACTGCAATGGATCCCTCAGACTTGATGTAGGTGCCTTTGAGGACAGCTTTAGAGATAGAGATATAGTCTTCTACTCGGAGACTCACCAGGCCCCTGGTCAGATGATGCCACAGGTGACAGGATACAGATGGGAGACAGCTTGCAGAGTAGGGACGAGATCGGTACACAGTATAGAGGATCAGGGGGGTGGCAGTTCTTTTCAGGGAGGAGCTGCAACCGCTTCTACACATCGTTCGGAGAGATGATCAGGCCAGATATATGTGGGTGAGACTGAGGGCTGACACAGGCAGATTTCTGTATATTGCCATATGCTATTTTTTTTTTTTTGGAAAAACGATCCTTCTATTAGTTAATGAGAAAATGCCATAAGGCTACAAAGCTCACCTCACAAGGAGGGATAATAAACACAGTGAACACCGGAGCTCCACCCCCGTGGCTGGCCGCTCTCTGGGGGGGGCTACCTAGTAGTACATGCGGGGGGTGAGAAGAGCCAAACTGGAGGCCTGTAGTGCCAAGTGACATCCTCGCCCCTCGCGATGAGGAAAGGGCCAGGCTGCCAAGTGCGGAGGAACGCCTTGCGGCGACCTCTCATGCGATCCGAGTCGCCCTGAAGTTTCCCCCAGTGTCCTCTCAAGGTGTGAATGATGTCCACCCAGAGGGCCTGTATGACCTCCGCCGGTGGAGTCGCCTGGCGGTCTATGGCCTCCTTGCATCGGGCTCTCCATATGTGCCAAGCCATCATGCTGTTGATCATCTCCCATCTGTGCCCGTCCCCCTCCTGGGAGACTGCCGAAGAGAAGTCTGGCGTCGGAACCACCGCCATCGCCCTGTCAGAGACCTGGATGGTCACACTGCCAGGGACGTCCTCGTATCCAAGGGCCGGGCCGCTGTCCGTGGCCCAAGCCACCGCACCCCACGTCACCATCATCTCACCTGGCGAGCCTGCAAAAACCATCCTGAGAGCGCGCTGCCAGACCTGCTGTGCCTGTGGGCAATCCCATAAGCAGTGCCGCTGCGACTCCTGTGCATGGCCGCACCGAGGGCAGGACGCTGGGTGTCTGCCAAAAGCTAGCCAAGTCCCCGACAGCCAGTCCTCTATGCGCTGTAAGCCAGAGAAAAAGCGTCACCTTCCGGGGCCGGAAGCTGGCCCAAAGGCGCTGCCAGAAGTCCCTAAGGAAGGTAGGGGAGAGCCCCTGTCGTCGCCAATGCTCGGCCGCCACCGGGGTGTCCGCTATCCTGTGCCTCTGGATCCGCCGCCCCAGCCTCGCTGTGTACTGAAAAAAGGGGGTGCCTGGGCTGGTAGGGGCCGAGTAGGGATCTCGCCAAAGCCACTCGCCTGGATCCCACTGAAGGCGAATAAGAGGTCTGCTGTCCCATGCCCATAATCTCCAAGAATAGTCCTCCCCTATCGAGGCCGGTGAGGGGTCTACATGCCACTGTCTCTGATGAAAGCCGACCACCCGCACCCTCTGAAAGATACAACCCTGGAACTCATCCAAATCTAGTCGGGTCCTCTGAAGCTGGCCTCCCTCTCCCACCTCGAAGGTGAGTGGGGCGACTCTCTCTGCTGAGCCGCAGACCGCTAGAAGGATCTCATGCCGAGGTAAAGATGCCCATCCACTGTGGAGGTGGAGGGTCCTGTACTGGAGTCCGCCACTCCCGGGGGATGGCCGCCTCAATGTCCGCCTCATCAACTCTCTGCCCCTCATCCCGCTGAGTCTCCTCTCCTGAACCTCTAGAGGCAGCTGCTGAAAACATATCCAGTCGTCTAGGGACTGGGCTGGGCCGGAGCTCAACGGGTCCCACGACACGTGAGATCGCGATCCAACCATATGACCACTGGGAAGTCGGATCAAGGGGTTCCAGATCAATGGCTGCCTCAGGCGCTCCTCATCGGTGCCCGGGGGAGTCCGGAAGAGTGACGGCCTCAGATGCTCCTAGGCCCTCAAAAGGCTAGCTGCAAAATGCTCCTCGAAGCCAAGGCCCACTCCTCTGGATCGCTGCTCTGTAAAGATCCACCTGATGCTGGGGGTCCAGGGGCCGCTAAGAGGAGTAGTGCGGCTGAGAATCCTGGAAACAAGAAACTCCTTCCACGGCTCAGCGCCTGGTAGGAGGCCACGAACCACCAACTTGCCAAGCAAAGCTCGGCTCTGACGAATAGGATCAACTATGCCCAGGCTGCCTCTCTCCCTCGGCTGAGTGATCACAGCCCATGCCACCTTGGCCCTGGCGGGCCGCCCGTCGCCACCGGACCAAAGAAAGTTCTTGATGAGCCTCTGCACCTGGCCAATGCACGCCCGAGAGAAGGCCCAGCAAGAAGTGATGTACCACATGGTAGCAAGCAGAACCTGGTTGGCCACAACCACTCGGCTAGCCATAGATAAACGAGCGGTACTCCAATACAGAAGCTTCTTCCGAATGCTCAGAAGAAGGGGGGCTATCTGCTGCTCCGGAGATATGTCAATGCCCACATAGCATCCCAAATAGCGCACTGTAGTGCCGGGGGGCAGCCACTGAAACCCATCAACTGGCCTCCAAGTCGGGGGGGGGCTCAGAACTGACCCACAACCCACACGACTTGTGCCAGTTGATCAAAGCGCCCGAAGCTCTGCAAAACCTGTCCATGGCTGAGGCGAAGCGGCGGAGGTTCTCCTCCCCTCCCTGAAGATAGACAGCAGTGTCATCCGCAAACTCCGAGTCTAGGAGCTCCTCCGAGGTGCGGATGGGGAGCTGGAGGCCCCGCAAACCTGTATCCTGTGCCGTCAAGAAAGTGCTCATGGCCTCCGCCACAAAAAGAAAAAGAAAGGGCGCCAAGGGGCACCCCTGCCGCACCGAGCGCGAGAGCTGGAACCTCTCTCCGCGCACGCCCTGTATCAGCACCTGGCTATGAGCCGATGTGTAGAGTGCAGAGACCCCACGGATCCACTGAGGGGGGAAGCCCATCCTCTCCATAGTGCCTTCCAAGAAGGCCCAGTCCACCCGATCATATGCCTTCTCGAAGTCGAGAAGGAGCATTGCCAGATCCTCCTGCCGAAATCTAGCCAAAGCCGTAGCCTCCCAAAAAGAGAAGATGTTATCCAGGATGCTCCTATCCTGGATGAAGCCTGTCTACGTGGAGTGGATGATGTCCGGAAGGTGAGGCTGAAGCCGCCTGCTGATCGCCTTAGCTAGGACCTTGTAGACCGTGCCTAGCAAGGTGATCGGTCTCCACTGTCTAATCTCCAGTCTGTCTCCTCCCTCTTTGGGGATCAAGTGAATCAACCCCTCTGCCATGCTGTCCGGCATGTCTCCCGACTCCATGATCTCCTGGAATGCCAATCTGAAACCCCTATGCAAGAGACCCCAGTACCTCTGGAAGAAAGCCACTGAGAGACCGTCCTCTCCTGGGCATTTGCCCCGAGGAAGTGCCTGAAGAGCCGCCTCCAGTTCCGTATCCGAGAAGGGGGAGAGAAGGGAGTGCTGCAAATGGGCCGGCACAACCGGTCTCGTGAAGCTCTAGATTGCCCCCCGAGCCTCTCTCACCTTGTCATTTGCTGGCTCAGCAGAGAGCAGATCCTTGTAAAAATCTGTGGCGATCGCCCGAACCGTGGGGGGATCCACCACTACCTGGCCATCAGCCTGCCGAAGACGCTTGAGACCCTCTCGTCTGAAGCGAGGCCTTGTCGCCTCAAAGAAATCTCGAGTCACTCTGTCTCCAGCCTGTGTCCAAAAAGAAGCCCGAGCATGGAATCGGAACTCCACCCTCCTCTCCTCGATGGATCTGATCTCTGTGCGAGCTGATTCCATCTGCTCTGAAATCCAAGGGCTCGTAGGATCCCTCGCCTGAAGTCTCTGAAGGGAAGCTAGACTCCTCCGCAGGCTCCTCTCCTGCTCTCTGAAAGCCTCCAGATGGTCCAGGGCAGCCTGTCTGAGCATCCTACTGATCTCCTGCAAACCCCTGTCAAGATCGCTGGCTGCCGATCCTTTCCTGAACTGAAGCTCCTGCCAGACCTGCTCAACTCTGGTCGCAATCTCGGGCTCCTCTATGAGACAATCTGGAATCCGGACGCTCTGGCCTCGCTCTCCTCTCGTAGGGTCCTTGATCTGGAGAAGCACTGGAAAGTGGTCTGAAAACGAGGAGCCTGCAAGTATACCCATAGTGCCACCTCTATCGCAAGCCCACTCATCAATGTAAAACCTGTCGATGCGGGAAAGGTTAACTCCTGTGGCCCGTCTATCCGAGCGCGAGAAAGATAAACTCCCCTGCAACCTGCCAAACTCCGAGAGAGTCCACGGATCCTGGCCTCTCACCTGCAGCACTAGTTCCTCCCAGGCAGCGAGCTCCGGCCCATGAATGGTCTCCTGGCTGCCCCCCATCCTATCCTCTGCATCCTCCAGCATGTTGCAATCCCCCCCTAGGCACCAATGGTCTGCCATGGGGAGGGTTTGCCTAATGGTGCTCCAGAACTCAGCTCTCCCGGTCGCCCCATTAGGGGTGTAGAAGTTGAGGAAGCCAATGCGGTCTTCCCAACCCGAAGGATGATCCACTGCGCTCGACCCTGGACCAGAGTGCGGCGTGGAGGAGAATCAGTAGCACCGCCTCAATTGAGGTGTGGACCGGATCCGCCCGCCAATCTCCTATACCAAACAAGCTCATGCGGGCTGAGTGTAATCGGGTCTGCAATAGGTCCGTGAGCCCCAAGTCACTGAAGTGGTGAGAAAACTCCAGAATCTGATCACGCAAAACTTCCTCTACAGAGTTGCAATCCCATGCTGTGTCTGGGGCAACACTGAGAGGAAAGGAGAAGGCCACCATGCTGCTCACCACTGAAGGAGAACGAGAGGGATGGCACACCACGCAAACTCGCAAGGGTGCGACCAGTGTCTCAAACGGGCCAGCATCCAGCTGGAGACACGTGAAAAAACCGTAATCCACTGGGAGCCCCATCACTCGCGGGGGCCCCCCAGGGGAGGCTGGAGAGAACTCTGTGGCGGGTGAAGCTAGGATCGCCATCTCCACCGGCCCGGAGTGGTGGTGGAACAGCCGTTGACCTACCCAGCTGCGCT
Organism: Cibotium barometz; assembly: GCF_041138505.1. NCBI lineage: Eukaryota > Viridiplantae > Streptophyta > Polypodiopsida > Cyatheales > Cibotiaceae > Cibotium > Cibotium barometz. Next base: position 31,804,278 of record NC_141089.1, read on the forward strand.
GCCCCGGGGCAGTGGGTGGTCTGGAGGAGTATCCTGGAGAGGCCGAGGGAGGGATGGTGGCTCGCGGAGAGGAGGGGGGAGAGCGAGGAGAGGATGGAGAGGCATCTGCCAGAGGAGAGGTGTCAGGGGGGGCCGCCGGGGGAGGCCGGAGGGGGGGGGGGGGGGCTGGGGGGGGAGAGGGGGGAGAGGAAGGAGTGCTCTCCGAGTGAGGGGAAGAGGGGCCGGGGGTCGCAGAGTGTTCCGTGATCCTTAGGAATCTGCTCCATGGAGGGGGCGGGGCCCGCGGGAGGCGGGAGCGGGGTCTCCACGTGGGGGGCTCCACCGGCGACCTCAACGGGCACTGAGACCGAATCCTCGTCCATCGGGGTGGGACCTGTTGGCCGCCTATCCCTGACTGGAGCATAAGTACGGGTAGGTGCCTGGACGCCAGCCGGAGTCGCCTGTCCGCCAGCCTGTGCTGCCTGCTAGCGTCTGCGACGGTCCCTGCGGGCCGGGCGTTTCCGCTGGCGAACCTCGTGCCATCCGCCAGCCTCGTGGGTCTGCGCGGCATCCTCCGCCGGGGCCTGCTCGTCAGATAATGGCGCCTGCTGAGACGAGCCAGGGAGGTCCGGTCTCTGAGGTGGATGGCCACCCCTCGGGCCTCCTGAAGGGGGTCCAGAGGCGGCAGAGCGTGAAGGATGAACCCCCTTGCGGGGACAGGCGCGTGCGAGGTGGCCCATCTCCCGACAGATGTAGCACTGGCCGGGGAGGCCCGAATACTCCACGTGCTGTATCATATGTCCTCCAGAAAGACAAGGGAGGAGGATCGTCTTCGGGAGGGACTCTGGTGACGGAACCACAACACGAATGGCCGGGAGTCCTGCTGCCTGAGCTATCACTGAAGCCGCTGTCTGAGGCGTCTCCACCACCTGCCCGAACGCCTTGCCAATGGATGACAAGAGGGGCAAGTACTCCCTGCGGAGTCCAGGAAAGCAGATAGTGATGGGGAAACCTGTCGCGCCTGCTAGCGGGTCAGAAGCGGGGTCGAAACCGTGAGTCCATCGTGCCAGGAACGCCCGGGATGAGCGGAGGGCAATGGGGCTCCGAGCCAGCACCGTCTGAGCTGCTTGGGGGGACTCGAAATCCACCTGGTAGTAGCCACGTCCCAAAAAATCGACGCTGACGATCTTGGCAGGCACGCCAACAAGGCTGCCTTGCAGAAGGTCGCGAAGCTCTCTCCGCATCGGACGGCTACCCACTATCTTGCAGACCAAGGAGGAGGCCTCAAGAGCGGATACTGTGGAAACAAACAACTGATGATCTGCATCTGTGAACTCCAGACGGAGACCGGAATCGGCAGGGGTAGTCGGAGCGGCTTCCATGGAGTCCTCTAGAGGGGAAAGGCCAGAAACCGGGGTCACCAACGGGAGGGACACAGCCCTACGAGGAAACGGAGAGGCTGAAAGAGAGAGGAGGGCGGGGGCGGAGCGGGGGGGGGGGAGGGGGGAGCTGAGGCGGGGGAGCTAGCGGTGGGAGGAGGGGCGAGACGGAGGGGGAGGTGAGGGAGAAGGCAGGGGGAAGAGCCGCGAAGCGGAGGAGAAGGCGGGGGGGGAGAGATGGCGGGGGAGAGATGCGAGGAAGGAGGCGGGGGGGGGGAGAGGTGGCGGGGGAGGAAGCGAGGAAGGAGGTGGGAGAGGAGGAGGCGGGGGAGAGAGGCGGAGGAGATGGCGGGGGACAGGCGGGGGGGAGAGGGGGGCGCGCGATGGCGAGAAGCAGCAGGGGGGAAGGTAGACGGGAGGGGGATTGCCATATGCTATTTTGCTCCTAGTACATCGACATATGCAGCACCTAGAGGGCAGTCTCCTTTCTCTGTGCTAGATGATGACATATGGGAGTTCTCTAGGGATGGAGACATCATCATGTTAGGGGACTTTAATGCCCGGACAGGCAACTGCCAGACAGCCTTTTATGATACCTCAGAGGAGATGCTGAGAGAGCTGGACACTCTGGATATGGGATTAGACAGACGCTCTCACAGGATGTGGAGTGCACATAGTATGGGAGATATTTGGTAGATATGGGGACTGCACATGGGTTGGCCATACTTAATGGCTTGCAGAGGTTTCCGTCAGCAGCTTGTTTTGCTTGCTTTCCACATAGACATGGTGCTAGCACAGTGGATTATGTTATGGCTATGCCGAGCTTTGTTTCATGCATTGAGGACTTCACAGTTGGATCTCGGCCCATTGGGGTAGTAGTGGATCATGCATTGTTGACATTGACCATCTCTTTTCACTTTACCACAGCTCAGAGGACATGAGGGGCAGATCACACTCGATATACTTTTACTTCAGAGACTGATGCTGTCTACACAGATGGGATTTATAGACGTCTGTACACAGAGGAGCCAGGGAGACCTTTGGAGGAGCTGACCCATATACTGACAGAGACTTTACAGGATGCAGCGAGAGAGGCATATCCACATACTCAGCTTGGACAGAGACAGCGTTCTGGGTGTATGCTGGGTGTATGCCCCAGAACAGCTGGTATGATGAGGAGTGCAGAGAGACAAGAGCCCGACTGCAGCGGGAGGTTGCTTTTGGAATCACTACTCACCGACAGTCACGTATTGCCTTCCGGCGCCTTGTGCGAAGGAAGAAGCGGGCCTTCCTTGCTCAGCTAGAGCAGGAATTATACCAGCTGTTCTTGAGCCAAGATTTGAGGGAGGCTTGGCATTTGTTTCATGAGTCCTCTCCTGCTTTGGCCATCACTTCTACAGAGGTCTGGGGTAGTTATGCAGCATCTCTATATACAGTTCCTGGACAGACACCTTTTCCTGACCCGCCAGCACCATGCCCACAGACATGTACTTTGTTTACCGCAGAGATGGTAAGGAAGGCCATTGATAGGATGAAGACTGGGAGAGAATATGATCATGATGGATTAGTCACTGAGCACTTTATTCATGCGAGAGACATGCTGGCAGAGCTTCTAGCAGTGATATTCAATCCTGCTATGTGTGAAGGCTTACCCGAGACTTGGAGTATGTCCACCATCGTGCCTATCTTCAAGTCAGGGGACCTTATGGAGCCAGGGAATTATCGCACTATTACGATTGGTCACTCACTAGCACGATTGTATGCATCCATTCTTGAGCAGCAGTTGAGTAGATGGGCCGAGAGAGAGGGCATTCGAGCAGAGGGACAGGCAGGGTTCAGGAGAGGTTTCTCTACTCTTGACCACATCTTGACTCTGCGGGCCATTATTGAGGAGGGTAGGTCGCATGGGCGACGGATTTATTGTAGCTTTGTGGACTTCCGCAAAGCATTTGATACAGTGCCCAGAGCCAGATTGATGAGGCGATTACAGGAGATGGGGGTACCCATAGAGCTCATATGGGGGATTATGGCTTTATATAGATCAGTTGCAGGACAGGTACGCACCCCAGAGGGGGTCTCTACTTTGGTTCACTCCACTATAGGAGTGAAGCAAGGTTGCCCGTTATCTCCTTCATTGTTTGGTATGTATGTGGATGAGGCTTTTGACTACATTGAGAGATTGGGGGACAGAGGAGCCCAGCTAGCAGGTACATGGATCCCACTATTGTTATATGCTGATGATATTGTGTTGATCTCTGACTCCCCTGAGGGTATGCAGCGTCATCTGGACGCTTTACATGAGTTTGCACATGATAGTGGATTGTCTGTCAACCTTGGCAAAACCAAGGTTATGGTGTTTTAACACCACGCCACAGTGGGTTAGGCGATCAGCTCCCACATTTACATATGGACAGGAGATTGTGGAGTATATAGATGCATATACATATCTTGGGGTAGTATTCAGTGGGCCAGTGTTTTCGATGAGGAGAGCAGTAGAGACTAGATTGACTAGAGCACATGCAACCCTGGGTGGTTTGGAGAGGATGTGTTCGCAGGTTCAGTTTCAGGAACCTCGAACGAAACTTTGGCTCTTTGACACTCTAGTGACATCAGCTATGCTTTATGGAGTGCAGATATGGGGACCTTCAGTGGGCCATCACAGCGCAGGCGGGTGGAGAGGTATGGAGAGGCCTTTGGTATCTATGATTGCTAGGATTATTCGAGCCAAGGCCTTGGTACCTCATGAGATTATTTGAGCAGAGCTGGCGGTTGCCCCTCTGGTGATTGAGGCTCTCACGAGCTCAGTCTCCTACATACATGGCTTGTGGGATCTCCCCCGAGATAGATATGCACGCCTCGCCCTTGAGTCCTCCCGACAGTTAGCTTTACAGGGAGACACGGCTTGTTGGTATGGACAGATGACATCTTGGTTCCAGGCACATGGTTTTAGCATGGACAGATTGCCTCCCTTCCAGTATTCTCTGGAGGCACCCTCTCTCACTCTCACACGGACAGAGATTACCAAACTCATCCGTCAGGATTTAGTTCAGCTAGACATTAGGAGAACATGGATACAGCCGACTGAGGAGCTGGGCACGAAGATGGCTTTCTACAGAGAGCATTTTCTTCAGCTCACAGCAGATGGTTTTGTGATCAGACCCAGTTACATGGATGTACACTAGTCTCATGCAGTACGATGTGCTATTGGTCAGATTCGCACATCCTCACACCAGCTTGAGATTGAGATTGGCCGATATAGAGGTATACCAGCTGAGGCCAGGATATGCCGAGTATGCCATGGGGAGCCAGAGACAGAGCTGCATTATATATGCCATTGTACTGCATACTATGAGATACGTGGTCGTTTCCACTGTTTATTCAGAGAGGGTTTTGGACCACTTTCCAGAGTCATGGGGTACCAGGACAAGAGGTGTTTGGGATTGTTCTTGCTTGAGCTGCGGAGATATAGAGATAGCCTGCTTAGGCGCACAGAGAGCCAGACTCAGAGGCACATTACAGACTTCTTTAGTCCTGCCATCACTGCGCTAGATGGACCACAGCAGCAGCAGGACATGGATACTGCCCACACCAGCGGTACACTGATTGATCGTGCGATTGAGCTTGGGTGGTCCAGACGCCCACGACTACGGAGGAGGGCATCCTAGCGTAGACGGAGGTTGCAGCGGCGGATTCGGATTATTCTTGCGAGACATGTGGGACACCTAGTCAGGGTGCTGACCACAGAGGATATTGAGGAGATCCGCCAGCGTCCGATGATGCGGCACATATTATGAGAGGGAGGCACCTCCATAGTGTACCCCCCCGTCCCACATGATATTGTACCCCCTCACTGTACGCCACTCACCTCCACTCACCTCCATAGCGTAAACACACACCCCCCCCCTCTCACTATATTCACACCCTATAAGGGTTTCTGTTTACCTTCCAGTTCCAGTTTCATTTTCTAGGTGCCAGTAGTATCATCTTTATTTTTCATTTTCTGGTTTATTATCTAGACATTGTATCAGATCCACCATGATGTAACTTTTTGGTCTCATAGGTCATTATGGCCTTTTGAAGACGTTAATATAACATTTCATTTCATTTCATTTCTCTCTCTCTCTCTCTCTCTCCCCTCCCCTCCCCTCCCTTCCCCTCCCCTCCCCTCCGCGAGAGATCCGTTTATTATTCAAATTGAGGATGTCTGCAACTACAACCCTCCAAGGAGGTCAAGAGTACAATGCTGAAAAAGAAGGGGGTGGGGGAGGTGGTGAGGGGGAGGCTTTTTGGGGGGCGAGAAAAAAAACACATGACCACCCTTGCCGATGGTGAAGGGGTTTGGGGAGTGGTTGTGGCTACAAGTGCCAACTAGGCAGCAAAAGGTCCATCGATGGATCCACATGCCTAGCTTGAGTTTATTTCACCTTGTAGGTATGTTCCCAGTGTTTGGCTCGTCACCAGCGTGGATGCCAAGCAAGGGGTTTGCCACTCTGGCTTTGCCACTACTGCTGGACATGCGCTTGCTGAGGGGAGGCACCACCCGCATGTGAAGGGATTTTGACCTCGGCGGGGGGCGGGGGTGGGGGAGGGGGGCGGGGTGCGTGTTTGGGATGCTGTAGGAAAACTCATAGTGATAGTGCTAGGTGTGAACATGGGCTTATAAGAGGCACTTTGTACCTTCTATATTGAAGGGTTTTTTCCCGTGACCATCCGGTGTGAAAAGACACCATATGGACATCATTTTATCATTGTGCCTTGTACTTGTGGTTGTGTGTGTACACACAACCTTATCATTCTACGTTCAGCTTCATGTTTTTTTTTTTTTTTCGTGAAATGGTGTTTTATATTATATGTAAAAATGTACATCAGCCACATGGCTCACATAGAACCTATGGCCCCAAAAAAAACCCCCACAAAAGATCCTCTAAAGGATCATGACCATGCAAACCTGTACACTAATAAGAAAGCCTCCTAGCCAAATAAGCATCCCAGATATGGATCATCATCGTCATCCTTCATGTTTCTCTCTCTCTCTCTCTCTCTCTCTCTCTCTCTCTCTCTATGGTGATCCTCCATGAGGATGACGATGATGATCCATATCTACATTTACCTAGGGATCATTGTTAGTTTTTTTGTTATGTTGTCTTTTTTTCCATGATGAGATTCCATGGACACATTGTACGCCTTTTGTCTCATAGACATGTTGGGTCTTATGCAAAACATTAATATTCTTGTTCTTGTTCTTCTTCTTCTTTCTCTCTCTCTCATGTATTTCGTGGGCATGATGTAACCTTTTGGTCTCATAGGTCATTTTGGCCTTTTGTAGACGTTAATACAACTTTCTTTCTTTCTTTCTCTCTCTCTCTCTCTCTCTCTCTCTGGCCACTACATTGACGAGATTTCAGCCGTCGTCGTTAGAGGAGGGGGGGGAGGTGTATCACTAGCAGGCATCCTTGTTCCATACTACTTTATGCTAATGACATTGGGCTTATTGTAGATTCTCTAGAGGCTCTTGAGAGGCATCTTGACACATTACAGGACTTTTGTGCACAACGGGATCTCACAATAAACCCAAGGCTATGGTCTTCAACACATCCCCTCTTTTCACATCTCGACTGAGTTTCACCTACATGGGCAGTCCAGTGGAGATTGCACGCTCATGTCACCAATTGGCCAACCATTTGGTCCATCTCCAGATTTGTGTCTCGTTCACTTGAGACCAGGCCGGTGTCACATGTGAAGAGGCCAGTATTTTTGCTTGACATGGATGGGAGCCAGACTGGTGCCACCCGTGTATGACCTGGACCGTGTTCTATCAATGGGATTGTCACGCCATGGAATAGCTAGTATTCGTGCCGTGTCTTGCCTATGGGACTCTCACTCCATAGGGAGGCTCGTGCCTGGAACTGTGTTTTACCTATGGGACTGTCACTCCATATGAAGACCAGGATTTATGTTTTATGTCGTGCCATTTTTGTGCCCGACAGATATTTTGTACTTGTTCCATGAACGGGAGATATGTCCATGATACTATTTGCACATACACTCATGTTTTGCATGTTTGAAAGTGTTTTCGCATGACTTGTATTTTTGTGTTTGCC